>NC_134265.1:347919633-348219633 GCF_031893055.1 Leptodactylus fuscus
AAGGAAATGACCAGCTCCCATTGAAGTGAATAGGAGGCGGGTTTTTATAGCCGGATTTTGACGCGGATTCCATGTCAGAATCCGGACCAAAAAGCTCCCGGTTAGACAAGATTGGAAAATCTGCCCCCTATGTGCCTCTATACAGGCTCAGCCCACATACCGGACCATGCAAAAAAATTGAGGCAGGTGTGGAAAAAATGGTGCAAAGTAAGAATGCTTTACCTCCAGTGCAGTGTTCGCGGACAATCGTCAGAGGAAAAAATCCCGCACAGATGACTTTTTTGGAAATTTTACATACGACAAACACCCAACGGGCCCCATTATAGTCAACGGGGTCTGCCAGGCTCCGTGTGTAACTGCCTATTTAACGGTATGCCCCCCTATTGTTTGGGTCCCCGACAGACCCAAAAAACTGAGAACCAATTTTATTGTGAACCTAATGTTAATAGTTTATTTCTGTCAATTACCAAAACGAAGTAGATGAAGAAAAAGAGAAACCTAAGCGCCATCAATATTTGGAGTTGCCTTCGGAACGGAGGTGAATTGGTAAATTTAGGAGGCAACTAAAATTCTTGATTTATAAAAATCTGAAATGATTTTAGATTTTGTTTTTATTAGACTTTAATAAAGTGTTAAGATTTGCTACAAAGATCACTACAAAAAAAACAAAAATAATCAAAGGGCCCCTTCACATGGTGTAAGCGCTCGGCTCATTTCGAGCCGTACACGCGAGCGCTTCTAAACACTTCCCATTCACTTCAATGGGTGCGCGCCCAAAGCCAGCTTTACGAGCGCTCCCATTGAAGTGAATGGGAAGTGTTTAGAAGCGCTCGCGTGTACGGCTCGGAATGAGCCAAGCGCTTACGCCGTGTGAAGGGGCCCAAAAACTTATACAAACAAATACACTCAGGCCTTGGATATTTTATAACTAGAGATGAGCGAGTAGTACTCGATCGAGTAGGTATTTGATCAAATACTATGGTATTCAAAATACTCGTACTCGATTGAGTACCACTCGCTATTCGAATGGAAAAGTTCGATGCAGAACCAGCATTGATTGGCCGAATGCTATACAGTCGGCCAATCAACACTAGTTCTTCTCTTACCTTTAGAAGTCTTCTCCGTGCAGCTTCTCTGCGGCGTCTTCCGGCTCTTCATTCACTCTGCCAGGCATCGGGCCTGGGCAGAACTGACTGCGCATGTCCGCTTGTAGTGCGGCAGTGCCTGGCAGAGTAAATGAAGAGCCGGAAGATGCCGCGGGGACGCTGCAAGGAGAAGACTGCTCAGAGGATCCAGCCCGACCCTCACTCGTGGACTTGGTAAGTATAATTTGATCGAACGTTGCCTACCCCTGAAACGAGCATTTTCCCCCCATAGACTATAATAGGGTTCGATATTCGATTCGAGTAGTCAAATATTGAGGGGCTACTCGAAACGAATATCGAACCTCGAACATGTTACTGTTCACTCATCTCTATTTATAACCGTTTCATATATTTTTGTATTTTTTTGCCTTATATTATTATTTGGTTATTGGACCTAATTATTTGATCGCCCTATTATATGTGACCGGAGCATTTTTATACGTTTTATAGATACCGTAATGTGTTTTGGTAGAAAAATAAATAAAAAGCAACATAATCAATGGAAATATATTCTACCTATTCTTTCTATGGTCTCAAAAACAAATAGGATATGATGAATCCAATGCTATAATTCTATTCTCGTAACTCAATTTTACCTAATCCATCCGGCAATACATCTATAAGAAATATGTGCACTTATATTCTAAGTCATAGAAAGATACGGGGTTTTTTTAGTGACGGGGCATGCTGATGTATAATGTGAAACGGAGTCCCGTCCATTGGGAAACAATAAATAATGTATAATGCATTGGACTGACACTTATGTAGGATTTCTGTGAATAATGTTTGTTTTAAGAGTAATCTAAAAAAGCCTTTTAACTAATCAAGGGACTTGACACCGACCGATTTATTCACCCCTACCAGGTTAAAGTTATCGCCGAGCCCTTCAGATAATTGAACCGGGAAGCCGAGGTACCGTAGGATCAAAGCGCCCGATGTATTCAATTATTTCTGTAGACCTCTCCAACATTATAACATATGCTCTTATAAAAATGCACTCGAAACTCCAGAAGCGACCAGGAAATAGGCAGAGAATCGAATTATGCTTTCTTAAGTCAAACATATAGATGATCTTTAAACAAAGGTTACGCCAACGTATACTCTTCCAAGCCAATTCCCATTCAGATGTGAGCGATCTACGGTGTATAAAATAACATCGCGAAGAGAAATGGAAATGGATGTCAGGGCTTAAATGGTGTTCTGTATCAATAAGAAAACATCAGTCAATTTTAACTGGATGCCATAATGTTAGACCAAAACTGATCTAAGCTCCCCGAGAGCCCTTGTGTGAAATTGTATTCTGGTTCCTGTCTGGCAACAACAGGTGTTTTCTTATCCTCTGCTGAATGAGGAAACATCATACAAATGAAAGATTTTTTTTTTTAAAGGATTCATGTTCGTATTCCCCTAATGAAAATGAATCACTCGGTATGAAATTGTATCTACGCAAAAAAGTGCCGTCGCATTTATATTCGCAGCTGATCAAGCTCTAAATGTCAAATGAAGGACGCCATTGTGTGTTATTAACTCTATTATCAATATTAGAATATTGTTACTGGGGTTGAGCGATCGTGTTCGGAAAATATCGGATTCCGATCGGCGATCGAGAAAATTTCACAATCGCGATCGGAATTCCAAACACGATCTTTCACAGTGGGATCGAGATCAGTACGATTTCCCGCAATACTTTGCTTAGCCTTCACACTGAGTATATAGTGTATACTCAGTGTGAAGGCTCCGCTGTGGTTCCATAGGACTGAATGGAAGCAGCCGGCACACAGCCTTAACCCCCTGCGCGCCGGCTGCCTCCATTCATTCTAATGGGAGACTAAAGTAACATCTCTAGTAGCTACTTACCTCCAGAGATGGCTGCTCCGGTGCCCGGTGTTCTTCTTCGCTTCACTGCCGTCTTCTCACCTCACTGCCCGCCTCCCAGGTTAGTGTTTAAAGCGCTAGGAAGGCGGGGCTTGTGGCTTAGGAGAGTGTGGGCGGGTACAGGGCGGGGAGATGTGATGTCTCCCTTCCCAGTACCCGCCCAAACTCTCCTAATCTGGGAGGCAGGCGGCATCGAGGCAAGAAGAGCAGTGTGGAGGGGCAGCAAGGCGAAGAAGAACACCGGAGCAGCCATCTCTGCAGGTAAGTAGATACCAGGGGGGACTAAGTAGCCAGAGGATTAAAAAAAAATCCTCTGGCTACTTAGTGATTCACTACACAGTGTGGATTCTAACAAAGCGTTCAATTGTTAGATTCCATGCTGTATAGTGAATAGGATTGCTTTTAAAATTAATAAAAAATTAATAAAAAAAATCCCATTGACTTGCATTGGGATCGGAATTGGGATCGAGATCGGGTTCGAATGAAAAATGATCGGAAATCGGATTTTAAAATCGATCCTGAAAAGTCAAGATCGGCTCAACCCTAATTGTTACTAATTCATTAAATAAATCTTGTAAAGAAACAAAATAATATATCAGTAACTTCAAGTCATATCAGAACCTGAAAACTAATCTAAGTTCTCCAAGTACCCTAAAAGGGTTGTGCCCCTAATGACACTTATTCGGGAAGATTCAGCCACTATTTGGGCCAATGGGTCTGCAACAAACCATATTTGACCCGAATATTCCAAATTGTTCATTTTTTAACAAAACTGAACAAGTTGGGATGAACTAAAATGGCCGTCACACAACATGATTTGCGGTATAATAGGTGTAGGCCCAAGGAAGGTGTAAAACATTTAAAAAATACATTTACACTCACCTTCTGTCCTTCTTTCGGCCTCCTTGTGGTGCCCAGCAATCTGAGGGTTGTAATTGGGCCTCAGCAGTCACATGGGCACACCACGTGTGATGGTGTCAATCACAGGCCTCATTGGTGACCCTGGGCGCATGGAATCACAGGTGCTGGCTCTGGCACTCTTCTGTGACACCACTCACCCCGAGGAGGAAGACTCAGATTATTGGATGCCGCAAGGAGACCAAAAGAGGTGAAGGAAGGTGAGTGTAAAGGTTTTTTTGCACCTCCCTTGGGCCTACACCTATTACACTCTGGGGTCTGGATAGACTGCAACTCACCTCCTATATAATAATTTCACTTCTAGTTCTATCTGAACAAGTTCGGACCAAAACAAACCAGAGGATTCCTTTGTCCGAACCTGAAACAAAACCAATTTTCGAAGGTTCTCCCATCTCTATTAATCACCTCTCCGAAGAACAGATCATCAATATAATTGATAAAGAAAATTGGTAAGGGGTCCATCACTAAAGCAGACCCTTCCAACTGAGTATTGGCGGGAGTTCTCGCAGTCAGACCCCCACTGATGTCTTATCCTAGCCCTATGTCATCCGTTTCAGTGGTGTAACTACCAGGGTAGCAGGGGTAGCAGCTGCCACAAGGCCCGGGACATTAGGGGCCCGGCCACAGCCGCTACCATTGCATTTCTTTTCTTTTCTTAATAGGCCATTAACGGTTGGAGTTACACCAGCTAGTAACGGGCCCTATTTACTTACCGATCCTGGTAGGGGCCAGGGTCTGTAAGTGACGCCACGGGCCCACAAACAAAATTATTATACTTGGGGGTCTTTTCAGACCCCCAAATATAATGATCGGAGGTCCAGGGGAGGTAAGGTAACATAAAAAACTGTGTTACTTACCTCTCTGGTTAGGCTTCGGGCCTACTTCTGTGACTCTCCCTGACGTCACATGATCGGGGCCTGCGTCCCGGGTCACGTGACGTCCCGCAAGTCATAGAAGATGGCCGACACCACTGAGGACTGCAGCAGAGCCGGGTATAGGTAAATAAAATTGTTTTTTTATGTTGGTATCCCCTCCCGGTCTCCGATTATTATATTCTGGGGTCTGAAAAGACCCCAGAGTGTAATAATTGTTCATGGGTGTCCACATTGGGCCATAATACTGTGTGTAGGGGCCACTAGGGGACATAATAGTGTGCAGGGGCCACTATGGGACATAATACTGTGTGCAGGGGCCACTATGGGGATAATACTGTGTGCAGGGGCCACTATGGGGGATAATACTGTGTGACAGGGCCACTATGGGGCATAATACTGTGTGCAGGGGCCACTATGGGACATAATACTGTGTGCAGGGGCCACTATGGGGTGTAATACAGTGTGCAGTGGCCACTATAGGACATTATACTGTGTGCAGGGGCCACTATGGGACATAATACTGTGTGCAGGGGCCACTATGGGGGATAATACTGTGTGCAGGGGCCACTATGGGACATAATACTGTGTGCAGGGGCCACTATGATGCATAATACTGTGTGCAGGGGCCACTATGGGGCATAATAATGTGTGCAGGGGCCACTATGGGACATAATACTGTGTGCAGGGGCCCCATGTCAAAAGTTCACCACAGGGACCCGCCGTTCCTAGTTACACCCCTGATCAGTTTCTATGGTAAGAATAACACTAGAAACTAATCTAAGCTCCCCCAGTACCCTCTTCTCCCATTTCCCTATATATCTTACAACCACAGATTTTTTTTCCTTTATTCGGCCTGTTTTTGTTCTTCGGCCACACTTATTAAAGAACGCATTAGAATGAACCTGATGAAATTAATATTTATCCCCTCCATGAGCTGCGCAAAAGCCATCAAGGTAAATTACTAAATCCAAGTCATTACTGGCAGCCAAATTTACAAGCCCAGTTTATCAAACTCTCCCAATGCCAATTAAATAAGAGAAGATTGTCTGAGACTTGGCAAAGCAAAATGTCAATGATTTTGTGATTTGTGAGAAAAAAATATTTTCTATAAAAATTCCTCCTCCTTTGATGAGGCGGATAAGCAATTTCTCACATTAATATGTTGTGATTTTTTTTTTCTGCCCAACACTAAGCAAAAACCTATTTTTGCACAACATAATATAGGAGGGCATTAAATGTAGGAGTTTGGCATCAATGCCCGATAAAGCCTTAATTCTTTTTCAATCAAATAAACAGTAACTTTTGTTAGAACATCTTGCGGTAGCGAGACGCGAGAAATTCATGTAAAGCAATTTTCTCAAAATATATTGTCTTCTGCACATCCAAGTCATAAACTCCAAAATATTAGGGATGCATTCAGCCTCTGAGAATTAAAGAACAGACCAGACAGATTTAGTAACATAGTAAGTACTGAAATGTTCCGGCCTTCCTAATTTATCTCCTTTCAAGGTGGCAAAGAATATTAATGCAGTGAACACATTTTGTATTTTTCCACCGCACAAGATGTTCCGGATAGTGGAAATCTGTGGTGGGTATACAATAGCATGCTGTGACCTAACATGGAGCCTTGCAGTTTATGATATCAGAGTTTATGTTCAGGAACATGATATTCTTGTTGGTACTACAGGGGTATCCCACTCGATAGGCACCAAAACTGCTAGAGGATCTATCCCAACTGATCGAGAGAACTGGAGTCTGGAGAAGAGTTGGGCGCATGCTGTGACTTAATATGGAGCCTTGAAGTTTATGATATCAAAGTTTATGTTCAGGAACATGGCAATCTTAGTCACTCAGTTGCTACTGCAGTGGTATATTCCACTTCATAGGCACCATAAGTGCTAGATTGGTGGAGGAGCTATCCCAACTGATCGAGAGAACTGGAGTCTGGAGTAAAGTTGGGCGCATGCTGTGACCTAACACGGAGCCTTGCAGTTTATGATATCAAAGTTTATGTTCAGGAACATGGCATTCTTGTTGGTACTACAGTGGTATCCTACTCGATAGGCACCAAAACTGCTAGATCGGTAGAGGATCTACCCCAACTGATCAAGAGAACTGGAGTCTGGAGTAGAGTTGGGCGCATGCTGTGACCTAACACGGAGCCTTGAAGTTTATGATATCAAAGTTTATGTTCAGGAACATGGCATTCTTGTTGGTACTACAGTGGTATCCCACTCGATAGGCACCAAAACTGCTAGATCAGTAGAGGATCTGCCCCAACTGATCGAGAGAACTGGAGTCTGGAGTAGAGTTGGGCGCATGCTGTGACCTAACACGGAGCCTTGCAGTTTATGATATCAGAGTTTATGTTCAGGAACATGGCATTCTTGTTGGTACTAGTGGTATCCCACTTGATAGGCACCAAAACTGCTAGATCGGTAGATAATCTATCCCAACTGATCGAGAGAACTGGAGTCTGGAGTAGAGTTGATGTGACCTAACACGGAGCCTTTCAGTTTATGATATCAAAGTTTATGTTCAGGAACATGACATTCTTGTTGGTACTACAGTGTTATCCCACTCAATTGGCACCAAAACTGCTAGATCGGTAGAGAATCTATCCCGACTGATCGAGAGAACTGGAGCCTGGATTAGAGTTGGGTGCATGCTGTGACCTAACACGGAGCCTTAAAGTTTATGATATCAAAGTTTATGTTCAGGAACATGACATTCTTGTTGGTACTACAGTGGTATCCCACTCGATAAGCACCAAAACTGCTAGATCAGTAAAGGATCTACCCAAACTGATCGAGAGAACTGGAGTCTGGAGTAGAGTTGGACGCATGCTGTGACCTAACACTGAGCCTTGCAGTTTATGATATCAAAGTTTATGTTCAGGAACATGGCAATCTTAGTCACTCAATTGCTACTGCAGTGGTATATTCCACTGGATAGGCACCATAACTGCTAGATCAGTGGAGGATCTACCCCAACTGATCAAGAGAACTGGAGTCTGGAGTAGAGTTGGGCGCATGCTGTGACCTAACACGGAGCCTTGAAGTTTATGATATCAAAGTTTATGTTCAGGAACATGGCATTCTTGTTGTTACTACAGTGGTATCCCACTCGATAGGCACCAAAACTGCTAGATCGGTAGAGGATCTGCCCCAACTGATCGAGAGAACTGGAGTGTGGAGTAGAGTTGGGCGCATGCTGTGACCTAACACGGAGCCTTGCAGTTTATGATATCAGAGTTTATGTTCGGGAACATGGCATTCTTGTTGGTACTACAGGGGTATCCCACTCAATTGGCACCAAAACTGCTAGATCGGTAGAGAATCTATCCCGACTGATCGAGAGAACTGGAGTCTGGATTAGAGTTGGGTGCATGCTGTGACCTAACACGGAGCCTTGAAGTTTATGATATCAAAGTTTATGTTCAGGAACATGGCATTCTTGTTGTTACTACAGTGGTATCCCACTCGATAGGCACCAAAACTGCTAGATCGGTAGAGGATCTGCCCCAACTGATCGAGAGAACTGGAGTGTGGAGTAGAGTTGGGCGCATGCTGTGACCTAACACGGAGCCTTGCAGTTTATGATATCAGAGTTTATGTTCGGGAACATGGCATTCTTGTTGGTACTACAGGGGTATCCCACTCGATAGGCACCAAAACTGCTAGATCGGTAGAGGATCTGCCCCAACTGATCGAGAGAACTGGAGTGTGGAGTAGAGTTGGGCGCATGCTGTGACCTAACACGGAGCCTTGCAGTTTATGATATCAGAGTTTATGTTCGGGAACATGGCATTCTTGTTGGTACTACAGGGGTATCCCACTCAATAGGCACCAAAACTGCTAGATCGGTAGAGGATCTATCCCAACTGATCAAGAGAACTGGAGTCTGGAGAAGAGTTGGACGCATGCTGTGACCTAACACGGAGCCTTGCAGTTTATGATATCAGAGTTTATGTTCAGGAACATGGCATTCTTGTTGGTACTAGTGGTATCCCACTTGATAGGCACCAAAACTGCTAGATCGGTAGATAATCTATCCCAACTGATCGAGAGAACTGGAGTCTGGAGTAGAGTTGATGTGACCTAACACGGAGCCTTTCAGTTTATGATATCAAAGTTTATGTTCAGGAACATGGCAATCTTGTTGGTACTACAGTGGTATCCCACTCGATAGGCACCAAAACTGCTAGATCGGTAGAGGATCTACCCCAACTGATCGAGAGAACTGGAGTCTGGAGTAGAGTTGGGTGCATGCTGTGACCTAACACGGAGCCTTAAAGTTTATGATATCAAAGTTTATGTTCAGGAACATGACATTCTTGGTACTACAGTGGTATCCCACTCGATAGGCACCAAAACTGCTAGATCGGTAGAGGATCTATCCCAACTGATCGAGAGAACTGGAGTCTGGAGAAGAGTTGGGCGCATGCTGTGACCTAACACGGAGCCTTGAAGTTTATGATATCAAAGTTTATGTTCAGGAACATGGCATTCTTGTTGGTACTACAGTGGTATCCCACTCGATAGGCACCAAAACTGCTAGATCGGTAGAGGATCTACCCCAACTGATCGAGAGAACTGGAATCTGGAGTAGAGTTGGGTGCATGCTGTGACCTAACACGGAGCCTTAAAGTTTATGATATCAAAGTTTATGTTCAGGAACATGACATTCTTGTTGGTACTACAGTGGTATCCCACTCGATAAGCACCAAAACTGCTAGATCAGTAAAGGATCTACCCAAACTGATCGAGAGAACTGGAGTCTGGAGTAGAGTTGGACGCATGCTGTGACCTAACACGGAGCCTTGCAGTTTATGATATCAAAGTTTATGTTCAGGAACATGGCAATCTTAGTCACTCAATTGCTACTGCTGTGGTATATTCCACTGGATAGGCACCATAACTGCTAGATCAGTGGAGGAGCTATCCCAACTGATCGAGAGAACTGGAATCTGGAGTAGAGTTGGGCGAACCTCGTGAGATTCGTCTTGCGAATATTTGTGAGACTTGTCCTACAGTTTTGTTACTCTTACATCTAAGCATCATGATGTTTCTGTTATGTCTATGAGTCATGATGGGCCATTGGCATCATTCAAGAGTCTGGAAAAGGTCCTAAGAGGTGAAAAATCTGCACCAGATACTGTGACATAGCTCATGAAAGTTGAGTATGTGTAACATCTTTTCCCGTTCGGGCCTCTGCACCATCATTTGGTCTCACGCTTTGGTGCAGGAGTTGTGTTCACTTGTGACCAAATGCATCTGTTGTTGTAGGATAACTGAGTATCCGCTGCTGTGTGTCAGTTCAGCCAGTGCTTTTGTTCCTTTGGCTAGTAGGGAGTTAACTTAATGCTTTTGATTGACATTCCTCCTGGCCAATCAAGTCTAGGGAGGATTCCTTTAAATATCTTCCCAGCTGACTCCATAATGCTTGATATTGCTTTGTGCGTACTGGCTGTATACTCTTGCTGTTTGGATTTATATTTCTGACCGTTGGTTTTTCTTGGATTCTGACTCTGTATCTCGCTCCTTGACTTGATACAACCTCTTGGCTAGCTGAACTCCCGTTGTTGTTTGTCTTGTCTGCATTTTGTGTTATCACTTTTATCATAGGAAGGGACTGTCGCCCAGCTGTTCCCTACCGCCTAGGGTAGGTAAGGCAAATAGACAGGGACTGGGGATGGGTTCAGTCTTAGGTCTTACTGTATTGTCGTATTCCATTGTCCCAGGTTTTATCAGCAGCTACTAGGGAAACAAGTATTCATCAATTCCTTTACAGAATGGCTGTTTGTTACACTTATATACCACTCTATAATCTGAATTCAAACCCAATTTAAAAAAAAAAAAAATTGAAATGAATATCACTTGTTACAAACTAGTTCACTCCATTCCTAGTCCCAAGTGCTCCCATTTGAATGAAGCTGTGGTCACATATACATTCTGTAATGCCCTTCAATTATATTGCTCTATACTCCACTTCTCTTTGGTAGCTCTATAGAGATGAATGAAGCAACAGCGTGTATGTGTGACCACCACTCCATTCAAACAGAAGACTCGGACCCCAGTTCTTGTGATCAGTGGAGGTCTCAGTTCCCATTGATCTAGCAGTTATCAGCTATCCAATGGACAGGTGATAAATAGAATACCCCTTTAATCCACCATCTTTGTTTGAAGAGGACTTTTCAACAACTCCAACTCTTTGCCCCCGTCAATAGATGTCTCTCGACTGATTCGGGTGCAGTTGGAATTTTTTCCATAGCCCTCGCTGTTCCCAAGCAATCCTTTCTGTTAGTATCAACACCAATATGCTAACTAGGCTCTCTACTGTCAGGTGGGCGGTCCTTGGCTGGAGCAGATAGTGTCAGACTGCCCACCTGACAGTAGAGAGCCTAAGAGATGATTGTGGTCTTCAACATGGATGCTAAGAGACTGCCGGATTCCGCGAGAGAGTCTTGGAGAGGTGAATATAAATATTTATGTTGCCGCCTCCCCAGGGTCTGAAGAGACCCCTGACTATAGTAATGATTTGTCACTGACGAACCACAAAAGTATAGAGGTTTTTTTTTACCAAATTGGGTTGAATCCAGTTTGATCCAAACCAGTTCCCATACCTCTAGAACCAGTACAGATCCAGATACTGATCAACATTTTTATCGAGTGCAAAACTAGAAAAAACAAAAAACAAAGATTGTTTCATGTAAGTATGAAAAAATTTCCTTTCCCTGATACCGTAAGTTGTGTTAACTCTCCTCATTTCCTCTCCCACCAGATAATATATGTCGGCACAATACTCATTATCGTGTTTACAAGATGATCATGAAAGCCGATGAGGAGCGCAGTTCAGTACCAGCTTTAGGTCATATACCTGAAGTCAAAGGAAACAAAGTATCCTGAGGGGTAAGTTAATTGGAATAAATTTAAATATTAAACATATTAAATATTAAAATGTATTCTGATGTATCCAGAACTAAAAGTAACATTGTCTGCCTGAAGCATAAGAGTGATAGGGCCTGCACTTTTGAGGATAGACAGACTGTATGCAAGAAAGTTTTAGAAAACCATTAAGTAGCAATATCTGATAATCCAGCAATGGCAGCTTGCAAGACAATTCATGCAGCATTGGTCAATGTTCATACTTTAAAATCAGATGTGTATTTCTATGGCAGAAAACAAAATCTGAGCTTTGGATTTCAGACGGCAGATTTACTGCTGAAGTGCAACAGGTTTTGTGGTAGATCCACATGACAATGGGACTAAGCAGTGCCATATAAATCAGCTTGATCACCAGAAGGACATCATAGTTGGTTATCAGGAGGACACTACATGTGTGAGGAGATAACCTGACCACAATAAGGACATCATGGCTGGTTATCAGGAGGACACTACATGTATGAGAAGATAACCTGACCACAATAAGGACATCATGGCTGGTTATCAGGAGAACGCTACATGTATGAGGAGATAACCCGACCACAATAAGGACATCATGGCTGGTTATCAGGAGGACACTACATGTATGAGGAGATAACCCGACCACAATAAGGACATCATGGCTGGTTATCAGGAGGACACTACATGTATGAGGAGATAACCTGACCACAATAAGGACATCATGGCTGGTTATCAGGAGGACACTACATGTATGAGGAGATAACCTGACCACAATAAGGACATCATGGCTGGTTATCAGGAGGACACTAAATGTATGAGAAGATAACCCGACCACAATAAGGACATCATGGCTGGTTATTAGGAGGACACTACATGTATGAGAAGATAACCTGGCCACAATAAGGACATCATGGCTTGTTATCAGGAGGACGCGACATGTATGAGAAGATAACCCGACCACAATAAGGACATCATGGCTGGTTATCAGGAGGACACTACATGTATGAGAAGATAACCCGACCACAAAAAGGACATAATGGCTGGTTATCAGGAGGACACTACATGTATAAGAAGATAACCCGACCACAATAAGGACATCATGGCTGGTTATCAGGAGGACACTACATGTATCAGAAGATAACCCGACCACAATAAGGACATCATGGCTGGTTATCAGGAGGACACTACATGTATGAGAAGATAACCTGGCCACAATAAGGACATCATGGCTGGTTATCAGGAGGACACTACATGTATGAGAAGATAACCTGGCCACAATAAGGACATCATGGCTGGTTATCAGGAGGACGCTATATATATGAGAAGATAACCTGACCACAATAAGGACATCATGGCTGGTTATTAGGAGGACACTACATGTATAAGAAGATAACCCGACCACAATAAGGACATCATGGCTGGTTATCAGGAGGACACTACATGTATCAGAAGATAACCCGACCACAATAAGGACATCATGGCTGGTTATCAGGAGGACACTACATGTATGAGAAGATAACCTGGCCACAATAAGGACATCATGGCTGGTTATTAGGGGGACACTAAATGTATGAGAAGATAACCTGACCCCAATAAGGACATTATGGCTGGTTATCAGGAGGACACTACATGTATCAGAAGATAACCCGACCACAATAAGGACATCATGGCTGGTTATCAGGAGGACACTACATGTATGAGAAGATAACCTGACCACAATAAGGACATCATGGCTGGTTATCAGGAGGACACTACGTGTATGAGAAGATAACCCGACCACAATAAGGACATCATGGCTGGTTATCAGGAGGACACTACTTGTATAAGAAGATAACCCAACCACAATAAGGACATCATGGCCCTTTTGTAAAAACAATGCGGCTCATCCCTCATTCTGCACCTCCCTTGCTAGTTTCCTTGGATATTGTGGAAGAACCTTGTAGGCTGGGCAGTGAACAGGAGGTGGGCCAGGTTGGGGACACTTTGACCCGACATATTAACTAAAACTCCCACCAGGTTTCTAGCATGAGCCATACAGGAAATCAGTTCCTGACTGGTCTATATTTCCATCATGGCGCACCATTTATTAAAAGACTGGACCCTCTCGATAAATCTGGATCACCTTGCACCCTTTTTAGGACTAGTGTATGACGCACCAGTCTTAAAAATCTGCCCCAATGTCGGCAACCACCGAAAAGCAGTGGAATCTATCCGATGTACATAGATCTGCCTAGGAGCTGTATACACAAAATGGTATGTTTAATTAACATGTTTTTTTTTAGGCTTTTTGACTTTTTAGGGTCTCCAGGGTGCACAAACCTAGTTATTTCAGGATTATGCCTTACTAGGAACAAAGACCAGAATTTTCGAAGGGTTTAGTCACCAGAAACACCTCTCGGTGCTTATCCAAATAATCAAGATGAAGCTGGAAGGCTTTCAGAAAGTTGTATGCACAACCTGGGCTTACAGCTGGTGGGAAGGTAGAGAGAAAGCGGCTTCCAAAATATATGTAATAATCTTTCAAAGATGACATTTGCAATTCAGAATGTGACTACATGCTTAATGAGTTTCTTTGTTGGAGAAAATTAGCTTTCTTGCCAGTCATATAACACAATAGTTTCCTCTTCATTTTTTTTTCTATTATTTTGCTGTGCTTTTCTGATTCCTGATCCAGAACAAGCTATTTCGGAGAGCTTACATAGCGCGCCGGCTTCACTAATCACCACTAATTTTGGAGTGAATTGTCACTGTAAGAAACTTGAAGAAATCTCGGGCCCGATCCCGGCTGCTCTGCCTATTCTCTAAGGACTATTTGATCTGTATTAATACGGCTCCCTGGTTTTCATCTCTTCTTCGGGGGTTTGGTATTATTTGATGAATATCTACATATCATTTGCTGGAACTTGGAAGAACCAGCTGGAGAGAAAGAGAAGAAAGAGACTTTGAAGGAGTTATAAGACTGGAGAGCCATATTGGGACTCTTTAGAGACTTAAAGGGAGTGTCACCAGAACCTAGCGTATCAAATCGGCCCCTTAGATAGGTTAGGATCACTTCACGGTGCTTTCCTAATGTGAATCAGTGCCACAATATCTCTGCTTTTGTCAGTATACAAAATAACTCTTTGCATGGTCATTGGTAGAGATGAGCGAACACTAAAATGTCCGAGGTTCGAAATCCGATTCGAACAGCCACACACTGTTCGACTGTTCGAACGGATTTCGAACCCCATTATAGTCTATGGGGGGAAATGTTCGTTTCAGGGGTACGCAACATTCAATAAAATTATACTTACCAAGTCCACGAGTGACGGTCAGGCTAGATTCTCCTTGAAGTCTTCTCCCGGCGCAGCGCCCCTGCGGCGTCTTCCGGCTGGAATTTACTCTGCCTAGGCATCAGGGCCTAGGCAGAGCCGACTGCGCATGCACGGTCGGCTCTGCCCAGCCCGACGCCTGAGCAGAGCCGACTGCGCATGCGAGGGCATGCCCGCGCATGCACAGTTGGCTCTGCCTAGGCCGGATGCCTGGCAGAGTGAATTCAAGCCGGAAGACGCCGCGGGGACGCTGCACGGAGAAGACTTCTAAAGGTAAGAGAAAAACCAGCGTTGATTGGCAGAATGTATAGCATTCTGCCAATCAACGCTGGTTCTGCATCGAACCTTAAACTTCGAACAGCTAGTAGTGTTCGATCGAGTACGAGTATTTTGAATACCGTAGTATTCGATCGAACACCTACTCGATCGAACACTACTCGCTCATCTCTAGTCATTGGTCCAAAGAAGTAAGCTGAAACACCTTCATGGCTCTAAACAGCTTATTTGCATATTGTCAAAAAATGGTCATATCTTGACAATAATTCACAAAAACAGTTTGATTCAGGTGACCCTAACCTATCTGTCTGTGAAGTTGAGCTGATATGCTGGGTTCTTGCCAACGTTCTGGCATTAACACCCCTGGCACCTCGATCAAAGCTTTCCAATATGCCATTGTCCAAGTGTTTCCTCTTTCAGCTTGGAGGGTGCTGCCATTTTGGGGTGGATCCTGGATTCCAGAATGAGATCCTTTGCCATGACAGCTGGTAGCCTATTGAAGGCTCCCAGGCTTGTCTAGGATAGACTTCTATTACGGGCTGCTCTAGGCAGCCTGTAATAGAGATGCCTCAAGTTTATAATGCATTTTATTAGTATTCAGACCCCTGTGGTATATACAGTATATTAAGAAGTTATGGCTTTTGGAATACGGCAGTCAAAAACAAAAATGGAGGAGATTTCAAGCATGGCCTTCAATGATTGGGAGGGCCAACTCCTTGTTCCCCTATCATTCACCAGTTCTACACTGATGATCACAACACGGTGCCTTGTTTTTGTATGTCTCGGGGTCTCGGGTGTTCCCGCTAAGCTGTGTGCTCTGAGATTTAAAAAATCAAATTGTTCAATTCTTGCAAACAGGTAAACCAGCTTTTGGTCTTGTTAACCTCAGTAACATGTTATTTAACTCATTTCTTCCCAGAGCACCCACTGTCTCAGAGATCGATGCATTGATGGGCTATTCTAAAATAGACAGAACCCCTTGACCCAACATCTGTCTTTTGTGCTCTAACATTTGTCTTAATCCCATTCCCCACATCTTACCACTGCCCCGTCACCTCTGTAACCTTGTCTTAACCATCATCATCATCATGAGTGGACATATCATGGGTGGACATATCATGAGTGGACTTATCGTGGAGTGGACATATCAGGGAGTGGACATATCATGAGTGGACTTATCGTGGAGTGGACATATCATGAAGTGGACATATCATGAGTGGACTTATCATGGGTGGACATATCATGGGTGGACATATCATGGGTGGGCTTATCATGGGTGGACATATCATGGAGTGGACATATCATGAGTGGACATATCATGGAGTGGACATATCATGGAGTGGACATATCATGGGTGGACATATCATGGAGTGGACATATCATGGAGTGGACATATCATGGAGTAGAAATATCATGGGTGGACATATCATGGAGTGGACATATCATGGAGTGGACATATCATGGGTGGACATATCATGGAGTGGACATATCATGGGTGGACATATCATGGGTGGACATATCATGGGTGGACATATCATGAGTGGACATATCATGAGTGGACATATCATGAGTGGGCTTATCATGAGTGGACATATCATGGGTGGACATATCATAGAGTGGACATATCATGGAGTGGACATATCATGGGTGGACATATCATGGGTGGACATATCATGGAGTGGACATATCATGGAGTAGAAATATCATGGAGTGGACATATCATGGAGTGGACATATCATGGAGTAGAAATATCATGGAGTGGACATATCATGGAGTGGACATATCATGGAGTGGACATATCATGGAGTGGACATATCATGGAGTGGACATATCATGGAGTGGACATATCATGGAGTGGACATATCATGGAGTGGACATATCATGGAGTGGACATATCATGGAGTGGACATATCATGGGTGGACATATCATGGAGTGGACATATCAGGGAGTGGACATATCAGGGAGTGGACATATCACTACTTCCCATAGGCCTGTCCTCTCTTGAAACATTCTTTGCTCCTTCCACTTTACCTTGGACCCAGAGTATCAGAGGATCCTTTGGTGGACCCGTCTTAACACTATAATTGTCCATACTACGACACCCACATTTGGAGAGTGCTATGGTCTTTTTTTTAGGGGTTGTAATTTTTTTTAGGGATGTTGAATCATTGTTTGCGGTGGCCCCAAGGAACCTTAACCTGATAGTTTATATACTGCAGGATTACCTGGCGACCATTCAGATTAACCTAATATAAGGATGTGTATAGAGTAGCTCTCCATTCTGATACCTGGCATTTGATGTTTATACTGTATGCAGCCTATGGTCAGAGAGAGTTTTCAGGTGACCCCATCTTTACACCATAGAGGTGGCCACCATGGTGGTCTTTAGAGATGATGAAGAAGCACTGGAATGACTATAACAAAGCTAAACTTTCCATAGAGACAATGTCTAAAGACACAGAACATGTGCAGAGTATAAAATGAGTACAAATATATTATATAAGAGAGGTCATGTTAGTAAATGGCACCCTGCAGATTTGTTGTCTACATTCGACAGACGTGGACTTCATCTTTAGCTCCATCCATAAGTAATGTAAGACCACCTGGTATTCCTGTCCTTACCGGAGGAGAAATACTGTGACATTACTATGACAACTTCTATTGACAGAATGACCTAAGAGGAAGCTATGGAAACCCGAATCAGGTCACATCTGCTGGTTATTAACATTATCCTCACAAACAGCATGCGGCCTGTGACTGTACAGAAGTAGCACACATCAAACCGTCTCAAACCGTTCCCGCTATCTTATCTGTTATCAAGTCGCATTAAAAGTCACCGCACAATATCCATTATAGCAGCATATATTTCACCACTAGGCGGCCATTTGTAATTTGGTGAAGGGTGTTTATCCTAACAGCGCACCAAGTGGTCAAGATGGGTATTGCAAGTAAAATAAGAGATGAAACATTAATTATATACAAAATGGTTTCTTTTCTATAAAATATTTTACTACATTACCAAATGATTTTGCATAATTATAAATGTGTAATAAATAGCAATTTATTTCATGTTTGTTACATATGTTTCCAAATCAGATCAAATTTTACATGTAAGATTTAGAAATCTAGGACAACTATTGAAATCTCTTTTGATTTCACCAAAAATACGTACAGTATATACTGCTGGCCTGACACCTTACAGCCTTATGATTGTACAGCAGATTGTTGTCTGTGTATCTTATAATTATCTGTAATATGGTATATACTGTATAACCCTAATTATGTAATAATGGGTAGGAAGTAGGCTGATCCAAGGATGTTATAGTATGTTATTACACTGGATAGATAGATAGATAGATAGATAGATAGATAGATAGATAGATAGGAGATAGATAGATAGATAGATAGATAGATAGATAGATAGATAGATAGGAGATGGATAGATAGATAGATAGATAGATAGATAGATAGATAGATAGGAAGGGACATAGATAGATAGATAGATAGATAGATAGGAGATAGATAGATAGATAGATAGATAGATAGATAGATAGGAGCAGTGGCGTAACTAGGAATGGCGGGGCCCCGTGGCGAACTTTTGACATGGGGCCCCCCGACACCGAAGATCTCGACTGAGTCCCTCCTACGCATTCCTGCGCGCTCTATTATGTCCCATAGTGGCCCCTGCACACAGTATTATGTCCCTTAGTGGCCCCTGCACACAGTATTATACCCAATAGTGGCCCCTGCACACAGTATTATGTCCCATAGTGGCCCCTGCACACAGTATTATGCCCCATAGTGGCCCCTGCACACAGTATTATGCATCATAGTGGCCCCTGTACACAGTATTATGTCCCATAGTAGCCCCTCCACACAGTATTATGTCCCATAGTGGCCCCTGCACACAGTATTATGTCCCATAGTGGCCCCTGCACACAGTATTATGTCCCATAGTGGCCCCTGCACACAGTATTATGTCCCATAGTAGCCCCTCCACACAGTATTATGTCCCATAGTTTCCCCTGCACACAGTATTATGTCCCATAGTGGCCCCTGCACACAGTATTATGTCCCATAGTGGCCCCTGCACACAGTATTATCCCCCATAGTGTCCCCTGCACACAGTATTATCCCCCATAGTGTCCCCTGCACACAGTATTATGCCCCATAGTGGCCCCTGCACACAGTATTATACCCAATAGTGGCCCCTGCACACAGTATTATGTCCCTTAGTGGCCCCTGCACACAGTATTATGTCCCTTAGTGGCCCCTACAGGACTAAATACTGTCACGTCACCCACTGATCGCTATACCAGGACAAATTGTGGATAAAAAAAAATCTGGTCCTGTGCATTACAATTTAGTAACTCCATGTGCCTCATATTAATAACAGTTAACCCCATCATGTCCCTCACATTAAGCCTTGTGTACCTCACATAAGAGTTACTGATATGTGAGAGACATGGAGGTAATAATAAAGTATCTTCATTACTATTACCCCCATATGTCTCACATATCAGTAACTCTTATGGTGAGGCAAACAGGGGTTAATGTGAGTGACATGATAGGGTTAACTGCTATTACTATGAGGCACATGGAGTAACTAAAACACAAGTAATCCCCCCAAATGCCTGATAGTAATAAGTAACCCCAGTACGTACCTGTGTAGCTTCAGTTTCATTTTCCTGGAGCAGCTTCTTCCTCTTCTTCTCTTGCTGGACGGCAGGGATAAGCGAGATATAGATAGGAGATATATAGATAGATAGATAGATAGATAGATAGATAGATAGATAGATAGATAGGAGATAGATAGATAGATAGATAGATAGATAGATAGATAGATACATAGGAGATAGATAGATAGATAGATAGATAGATAGATAGATAGATAGGAGATAGATAGATAGATAGGAGATAGATAGATAGATAGATAGATAGATAGATAGATAGATAGATAGATAGATAGGAAGGGACATAAATAGATAGATAGATAGATAGATAGATAGATAGATAGATAGATAGATAGATAGATAGGAGATAGATAGATAGATAAATAGGAAGGAGATAGATAGATAGATAGATAGATAGATAGATAGATAGATAGATAGATAGGAGATAGATAGGAGATAGATAGATAGATAGATAGATAGATAGATAGATAGATAGATAGATAGATAATAGATAGATAGATAGAAGATAGATAGGAGATAGATAGATAGATAGATAGATAGATAGATAGATAGATAGATAGAAGATAGATAGATAGATAGGAAGGGACATAGATAGATAGATAGATAGATAGATAGATAGATAGATAGATAGGAGATAGATAGATAGATAGATAGATAGATAGATAGATAGATAGATAGGAGATAGATAGATAGATAGATAGATAGATAGGAGATAGATAGATAGATAGATAGATAGATAGATAGATAGATAGATAGAAGATAGATGGGAGATAGATAGATAGATAGATAGATAGATAGATAGATGATAGATAGGAGATAGATAGATAGATAGATAGATAGATAGATAGATAGATAGATAGATGATAGATAGGAGATAGATAGATAGATAGATAGATAGATAGATAGATGATAGATAGATAGATAGGAGATAGATAGATAGATAGATAGATAGATAGATAGATAGATAGATACATAGGAGATAGATAGATAGATAGATAGATAGATAGATAGATAGATAGATAGGAGTTTTTTGGGCAAAATAAACGCGACCAAAAACCGTGACGTGTTTTTTTACGGTCCATTCACTGTCCAGGAGGGGAAAAACACCTGGCGTTATCTGAAGTGTATTTTTTTTTTTTTTACCAAAAACCACTCCAGAAAATGCTCCAAAAAACGCCTCAAGGTCCAAAAATGGCTCCCTATTTTGGAAGCGTTTTTTTTTCCGGACCAAATTACACCACACATAATTCACGTGTGAACTTAGCCTTACACAAACAATAAGATTTGCTTGCTGAGAATGGACAACCCCTTTAAATAAGGGGGGTTGTCTTAAATGTGACAATAAGCCCTGACATTGCGCTAATTCTGACCCAATGCAAATGGACTAATACATGTTGTAAATGCAGCCTAGTCTAGAAACACTGTGTATAACTTGAGGGGTTGCAGAGGATGTGGTCACCCCTGGTCCAGGAGCCTTAGGGGGCCCATAAGGTGCTGGTTCCCATTTGGAGGAGAATAATACTATGAGCAATATATTATATTTAAAGGGCCTTGTACAGATTTTGTCCGGGAGCTTCATGTTCAACCTAACAATTCACTGCAATAGGACAGGGCGCAGTCTTCCAAAGCTCATCTCTGCTCCATCTCTAGAAAACCTATGAGCCTCGCTACGAGGTTTCTGCTCACAAAGTCGCTTGCATATTGCCTTCCACCGTCTTTCCTGACAGTAGCGGTATAAAATACACGTCAGGTCTGCGGTATCAATGTTTAGACTGTCTATTAGTGAACTGTGACATGAATGTAATGAGAGACTGCGCAGGACTTGGCTCCCCGTGTAAACCAGTTACCGCAGTACCGGAGCCTTTTTACCCAAGAGAGTACCTTATTTCAAGAAATACTTGAAGTGATTACTGACAGCAAAGGTCAAACACGCGAGGCCGCGAGTGCAGGCTGTTAGTGTATCGCTGCTGATTGGCTCACGGGTAGCGGAAAACCCAGGGGCCATCTTAGGAGAAGCAAAAATCAGTAGGCAGTAGAAGAGTCAATTTTACTGTGATGCAGAATAAAAGGACGGGTTTTAGGAAGATCAGAACTGTTGCATTAAAGGCCCCCACCAAGGAGAGAAGGAGGAGGAGGCAACTACCCAGGTTGTGATTGAGTTTGTCATGACAATGGGGGGAATTTCTCAAGACTGGCAAATCTTACTCCAGTCTTAATTCATTCCCTGCACGACTTGCTAGAATTACAAAGACGCTCTGGCTTCTAGCGCAAGTAGGTGGCCCTGGTCACAGATCTACGCCAGTCAGGGTTCCTCAGTAACCAACTGGGAAACCAGGCAGTAAGTGTTCAGTTTCCCTCCTGGATTGAGTTAGGGCTAGTTCACACGGGGCACGATGAATGGGCCTAGTCGGGAGGGCGCTGCCGCGAGGTTGGACCCCAGGGCTGCGGAATCCACCTGAAGAAAGGGCAGCTTGATCCTTTTTTTTCTCTTCTGAGCGGGAACTTGCAAAAAGTAAGCTAGCGGTCTACGTAGACCTTTATTGTGAGGGGGTGGATTCTGACAGCGCCAAAATCCGCCCCCCTCTTGCCCCATGTGAGCAAGCCCTAATAGTATATCTGGTGGACTGGGGTATCCTAGATTCAGGTCTCGTTGCAACGACTGTTTGAAAAAATGTTGGGCAGGGCCTAGTGAACGAGATGCATCTTAGTGCTCCAAAAATGTCAAGTTGAAGGCCACTTTTGAAGCACATCCACTTTAGGAAATGTGAATTAATGGATACCACTGATAATTTCAGATAAACTACTTGCTTAAAGGGGTTGTCCAGGATATACAATTTTCAGCAAGAATGCTGGAGAAGGTGGTAAAAAAAATATTCAACTGTTCCCAGTGCTCCGTTATCTCAGAACGCTGTCCGGTCCTGCAACTGGAGTCCTCGCCTAATGTGTCCGCTGTGACCAGAGAGGTCACATGTGGTGAGGACTTCCACCGGAACAAAACCCTGGTAGCACCAGGATTGGAGCATGGTGGGAGACACAGGAACTGCAAGGACAAGTGAGTATGTTTTTTTTTTGGGGAGGATGTTTTCCACCATCCCCAGCCTCCTTGCGAGAAATTATGGTATAACCCTTTTAATGGTGGTCACCCAGACAGGAAATTAAGGAGTTGTTAGGCAACTTTAAGGAACAAACCTTGTAGAACACACTGAAGATCATTTTCAGTCTTAGGGTGCCTTCACAGAGCGAAGCGCGCTGCTCATTTAGATACGTATACACGTGTCCAAGCGTGGCGCTTCAAAACAGAGCCCATCGATTTCAATGGGTGCCGATATACACGCACTACCCATTTCAATGGGTAACGCGCGTATATCTGCACCCATTGAAATCAATGGGATCTGTTTTGAAGCGCCACACTCGCCATGTGAAGGCACCCTCATTGTTCAATATTCCACAATGAAGCCCTTGGGTCCCAGTGCAAAATCTCTACTGGGCCCACCATGTACCTTGTGTCATTTGGAATAAATATATGTACTAGCAGGAGGACCCGGCTTCGCACAGGTATATTTCATTTTTTGTTTGTGTAGTGGCCCCATAAGAGTTGTCCAGTTTTGCACTGGTGTATTTTGTATATAGTTTGTGTGTTTCCATAAGTATCTCAAATTGGATATCAGTGGAAAACCTGTGATTGGTTGTTATGGAGACCTGGAGTAAAGCTGTGTGTATGTGACCTTGTATAACAGTGTCATCCACAGCACCCTGCCCCTTTAAAGCTGACATAAGGCAGTGAAGAAAAATGGCTGGGTTGCTATGGAAATCTGGAGTAAAACTCTAATATGAGGTACTCTGTGCAGAGCCGTGTATCTAATCCTCCGGCGTGTGGTATTGTGTGCAGTGTTGTGTATCTAATCCTCTGGCATGTGAAATTGTGTGAAGACGTGTGTATCTACTCCTCTGGCGATTGGTACTGTGTGCAGACATGCGTATTTAATCCTCCCGCGTGTGGTACTGTGTGCTGACTTGTGTATCTAATCCTCCAGCGTGTGGTACTGTGTGCAGACATGCATATCTAATCCCCTGGCGTGTGATACTGTATGCTGACTTGTGTATCTAATCCTCCAGCATGTGGTACTGTGTGCAGACACGCTGTGTGCAGACGTGTGGTACTGTGTGCAGACGCGTATATCTAACCCTCCCCATGTGGTATTGTGCACAGTAGCATATATCTAATCCTTCGGCATGTGGTATTGTGTGCAGTGGCACATACCTAATCCTCCATCATGTGGTATTGTGTAAAGATGTACGTATCTAATCCTCTTGCATGTGGAACTGTGAGCAAACGGGCACATCTAATCCTTTGGTGTGTAGAACTGTGTGCAGATGCATGTATCTAATCCTCTGCTGTGTGATATTGTGTGCTGACCTGTGTATCTAATCCTCAAGTATGTTATACTTTGTGCAGACGCATGTATCTAATCCTCTGGCATGTGGAACTGTGTGCAGGCATGCATATCTAATCCTTCGCCTTGTGGAAATGTGTGCAGACACGTATCTAATCTTTAGGCTTGTGGAACTGTGTGCAGACTCGCGTATCTAATCCTCTGACATGTGATACTGTGTGCTGACCTGTGTATCTAATCCTCTGATGTATGTATCTCAGCTTGGATATCAATGTTGGATTGTACATGTGGAGTGACCACATGTGTGAATGGCAGTTGAAATATGAGTGAAAGACTTGCAGGTTTGTTTTGGCAAATGGGGGGTCAGGGAATTGGGAAAGCTGTATCTCCAGAACGGTATGTCTGAGCGAGTTGGGTTCATGTCTTGAACCTTCCCGGACACCTGAAGTATCTATGTGCCAAATTTGGTGAAGATCGGTCCAGTCGTTTGGTCGCGCATAAAGAACAGACAGATAGACAGACAGGCAGACAGAAATTTATTTTTATGAGATAGAGAGATATGCGTGTGTGTGATCAGACCCCAGCATATCAACCAGTGGCGTAACTAGGAATGGTCAATGTCAAATTAATAAAATATGTCTCAGTGATGTAATTAGGAATGGTGGGGCCCCAAGGCGAACATTTGACATGAGGCCCCCCAGCCCAATAATTCCCTCCCCCCACACACAAACCACATTCCTGCACACACTATTATGCCCCATAGTGGCCCCTGCACACAGTATTATACCCCATAGTGGCCCCTGCACACAGTATTATCCCCATAGTGGCTCCTGCACACACTATTATGCCCCATAGTGGCCCCTGCACACACTATTATGCCCCAAAGTTGCCCTTGCACACAGTATTATGTCCCATAGTGGCCCCTGCACACACTATTATGCCCCATAGTGGCTCCTGCACACAGTATTATGCTCCATAGTGGCCCCTGCACACACTATTATGCCCCATAGTGGCTCCTGCACACACTATTATGCCCCATAGTGGCCCCTGCACACACTATTATGCCCCAAAGTTGCCCTTGCACACAGTATTATGCCCCATAGTGGCCCCTGCACACAGTATTATGCCCCATAGTGGCCCCTGCACACAGTATTATGTCCCATAGTGGCCCCTGAACAACACAGTATTATCCCCCATAGTGGCCCCTGCACACAGTATTATGCCCCATAGTGGCCCCTGAACAACACAGTATTATCCCCCATAGTGGCCCCTGCACACAGTATTATTTCCCATAGTGGCCCCTGCACACAGTATTATGCCCCGTAGTGGCCCCTGCACACAGTATTATCCCCCATAGTGGCCCCTGCACACAGTATTATGCCCCATAGTGGCCCCTGAACAACACAGTATTATCCCCCATAGTGGCCCCTGCACACAGTATTATTTCCCATAGTGGCCCCTGCACACAGTATTATGCCCCGTAGTGGCCCCTGCACACAGTATTATCCCCCATAGTGGCCCCTGCACACAGTATTATTTCCCATAGTGACCCCTGCACACAGTATTATGCCCCGTAGTGGCCCCTGCACACAGTATTATGCCCCATAGTGGCCCCTGCACACAGTATTATCCCCCATAGTGGCCCCTGCACACAGTATTATTTCCCATAGTGACCCCTGCACACAGTATTATGCCCCGTAGTGGCCCCTGCACACAGTATTATGCCCCATAGTGGCCCCTGCACACAGTATTATGCTCCATTGTGGACACTCGTGAACAATTATTATACTCAGGAATCTTTTCAGATCCCAGAGTATAATTATCGGAGACCCAGGAGAGGATACAAACATAAAAAACACTGTTACTTACCACCTCCTGGTTCTGGCGCAGTCCCCGCAGATCTCTTCAATGTTGGACCAGACGTCATTTGATCCAGGCCGGCGCCGCGAGGCATAATGACGCTGGCATGGACCACGTGACATCACCAAAATGGCCCAAAGCCTGCTGAAACGTAGGCAAGGTAAGTAACCATGTTTTTTATGTTCCGTCACTTCCCCTGGCCTTCTTATCATCATACTCTGGGGTCTGAACAGACCCCCGAATATAGTGATAGTAGTGTTTGTGGGGTTCGTGGGCCCGTGGCCTCATTTACTGATCCCTGCTCCTATTCACGGCCACATTTGCAGAAGGGAAAACAAAGGAGGCTGTGAGCAGGAGCGAGAATCAGTAAATAGGAGTTACTCCAGCAGGTAATGGTCTACCAAAAAAAAAAAAAAAAAAGATCAGGCCCCCACCAGACCCCCTAATGTCCTGGGCCCTGTGGCAGCCACTTCTGCTGCTACCCTGGTAGCTATGCCACTGATATCAACCCAGCCCTGCAGATAGATAGGTTACGGTCACCTGAATCAAATGGTTTTTTTCCCTTTGCGTAATACCGCCTCCATTACTGAGAGATTGACAATTAATCAATATGCAAATGAGCTGCCATTGCTCCAAAGAGCTTTTTTACATGGTGATATCTCAAAAATGGAGACAGCAATTTCCAAGGGGGAAACAGCATTTGATTCAGGTGACCCTAATTTATCCTTCTGCAGGGATTGATATACTGGACAGAGGTTTCCTTAAAATCGGATTCTGATGCTGCATAGATTTGGCTATGTCACCAACAAACATAATACAATAAAAAAAAAAAAAAAAAAAACATGCATTTTTGTCATATTTTGCAGTCATATCTTTGTATGTTCTTTGAATGGCGCCTGCTCAGAGCGTTCATAAATCACATAACCCTGCACAGGAAATAAAGTCTGATCCTATCCCTTTAACCCCTGCAATCACGCAGTGAAAATCTGTCGATTCTCCTTTTTTAAGCACGTGAAGAAGCGGCGGCGGCGGCGGCGGTGTGACAGACTTACTGAGTCACTCAATTAAAACCCTTTTAATAAAATGTCTGTCAATCACATTATTGCATTACACAGACATGACCCGGAGAAGTCAGAGCGAGCACAGATTAATAGACAGCACTTCATAAGCATATACAGGGGACCCGCACTTACTGATCTACTGGGAGACTCCGCAAATTACAACAAAGAGCGGCAGGTACAGAGAAGATGTTAATATATTAGGAGACTTGGAATTTTCTTAATTCTTATAACGAATGAATCCCATGATTTGCATACCCTCCAACCAAGACCAGATTAAGGTCTGCGGAGACCACTCGGCGTGTTATTGTGCGGCTGCCTCCTCTTTTTTTCTTGGAATGAGCGAAATTGTGGATATTATAGCTCAGAAAATGTGGCCCTTGACTAAATAATGCCTAAGTAATGTAATACCTAGTGTCTTAATAAGACCTTGCACCTCTGCAGCCCCAAGGGGCATTCTGCTGGCCGCCTAATATCCTTTTCCTCGATTACGCTGTCTGTGCACACGGGTATGACATGACGATAGCTTGCCTATAGCCTGGGGCCTATCATCTCCCCTGGCCCCGTAACCCCGTTAATGGGCTACCCTCAATTTTGCATGGTTGCTTGCTAGTCCCATCACTGTGGGATCTTCTCCTTCCCTGTCTTTAGGGTCAGAGACTGTTAGATGAGAGTGGGTTATGCCCCTTCACGGGAGTCTACAAATACCTGGCGGTATCTTAGATGGCTCAACTGCACTGTTCACACTATTTGAGGAATTTTGCTTCACATCCCACCCCCCGACCCATACTATTTCTTTGGTCTACAGAGTGTTATGGAGTTGGGAGAAGGGGACCAAAATCCCCAATTCACCAGGGACTCGGAGATGGAACTCAACTGCACTGTCATAGACAACCAATGGCTAAAGTCACCCCCCAACCTCACAAGACAATACTATGTAGTCTCCAGGAGCCTATGTATAAGTATATCATAATTATAGTCTTATAATTATTATTCTCTCCCATTGTTACCATACTCCCCCCCCCCCAACTAAACTCCACAGTGCCAGCATAATGGCCTACAAAAGAGTCTATAATACACATTTGGTGGTAGTGCTCACTATCAAAAAACATTCTAGGGCTATATAACACCATGTATTGGCCCAGGGTTGCAGGATCTCCAGGCTATGCCCCCAGCCCCTCTCTCTAAACTTAAAAAGCCCCCTTCACCGTTTTAGTATAGCAGTACGCCAAACTATCCCTAAACTATCCTTGATCGTCTCTTCAATATCAGATGTGGGTGGAAGCATTTACCGGGAGTTACGAGCCAGGGACGAAGGGAATGTCTTTTGCACAGCCTGGACCCTTTGAGTAGCT
Source organism: Leptodactylus fuscus (assembly GCF_031893055.1). NCBI lineage: Eukaryota > Metazoa > Chordata > Amphibia > Anura > Leptodactylidae > Leptodactylus > Leptodactylus fuscus. The sequence continues at coordinate 347,948,301 of NC_134265.1, forward strand.
GTCATAACTTCCACTAACCTGGACCCCTGGGGTTTCCCTTAGTGGTGACCCAAGTGGACACCTTTCCTGCTTATCCCTGCCCTCCCTTCCTAGGGTTGAGTCGATCTTGAGATTTCAGGATCGTTTTTAAAATCTGATTTTTGATCATTTCCCAGCTGATCGTGATCATGAAATTTGCTTGAACGCCGATCGGGATCCGATCTTTCCCGATCCCGATCGCTCAACCCTAGTTACTTTATGTTTACGGAGTAGGGTTGAGTTGATCTTGAGATTTCAGGATCGTTTTTTAAATCTGATTTTCCATCACTTTCCAGCCAATCCCAATCACGATCGTGAAATTTTCTCGATAGCTGATCGGCATCCGATCTTTTCCGATCCCGATCGCTCAACCCTACCCTTCCTATTTTACTCTGGTCCTCTCCTCTCTGCATCCCCATCCCATCTCGGTTCCTTCTCTGTCTTCTATTCCTAAACGTCAGCGCTACAAAGTAGCCCATGTTTATTGTTGTTCACAATGTTCTCTGTTCTCTTTTTGTTTGACCATATAATATAATTGAAGAATATAATATAATATAATATAATTGAACAATATGATATATAATATAATATAATATAATATAATATAATATAATATAATATAATATAATATAATATAGACAGTATAAATAGTGGAAGATTCCAAAAGAACCCGGCTCAACATCTGTTGGCTCTACTGGGTCTAATGGACATGTCCGTAATACTGTATGCAATAAGAATATCTCCTGATGCATAGGCAGAACTACATACCAAACATGGTGTGAACATAGACTAAATGAGTATTTTCTCTCTATTTCTTTTGACTTTGTTACACTTTGTAGTTTTATGACTGAACTATTGAATCTATACCAAAGTCAATGAATCCTTTACAGCCTTCACAATTCTGTTATGATGGTACAAAAAAAAGTCAATATCCTATGAACATGGTGAAACGGCCCTAATCATATTGTGATTGATTATAAAGCACTTTATTAAATCTTTCCAGCTGAGCTTCAATATGTTTTCCAGAATGACAGGAAGGGTGATGAGAGAGGGGTGAGCTCGGCATACACAGCCTGCGGTTAAAACCTTGACAAATGGTGCAACTTTGTCGTATAGAGTTGAAAAACTCAGTATCTTATCAGGGGAAGGTTAGGACAATAGGTGGTAGTTTTAGGTGGCACTGGAAGTATAAAATCCTATAACTGATGTAATCTTTAATAAAATTTCTCTAGAATTGCTCCCGTTGTAATAAGTGTCAACATGTGGTCATTCCTAGCATTGGTTCAAAATGGTCGTCTCATCTAGACAATCCTTTCCAGAAACAGTCTCACTTACAACATCTCATGCCATGGCCACCTTGAAAACTCCAAATAACCCCACATTTTTTCAGGAGAATGTAGGGTTAGGGTTAGCCCTCCAGAGTTGGATCAACTCATTTCAAGTAAGCTAATGGAGGATCCCCTATATATGACCACCATATGGATAGGGATGGTCCTGTTGAGAGATAATGCCACTACAAAATATTATCATATATAGGGTTAGCCCTCCAGAGTTGGACCAACTCTTTCAAGTAAGCTAATGAAGGATCTCCTATATATGGCCACCTTATGAAGGTTAAATGGAGGACTGGTGGGTATCCATCCACTGGGACCCCATTGAACAGAGGTCTTGATGGTCTGTGACCAATGGAGGTGCTCGGAGCCAGTTGTTGGACCCCCACCCATCATACATTTATTACATTTCTTTGGTGAAAACTGATAAATGCCTGTCATATAACAATCCCTTTAAAGGGATTCTCCACGACTTTACTACTGATAACCTACCCTTACAACAAGCAGATAACACTAGCCATTAATCCAATTTAATTAAAGCCATTTATATGGATGAATTGATGTGTAAGCAATGACGTGGACCCGGCGTTAAAGCAAGCATTATGGCACCTTCACCATGCAGCTTAGTTGGGGTCACAAGTGTCAGAACCCCATTGATCAAGCATTGATAACCTATCCTAAGGATAGATCATCAGTGTTAACACCCCTGAACATTGTCTCACTATCTACCCTCTTGACAATCCATTCTTTGTCATTCGTTCATTATATCTGTTTCTGTAAGTACGCCGCTACCCTGATAAGAAAGATAAAAGTTGTCACTGTAGGGAATAAAATCTTTCTTATAAACCATTGACATGACATATAATGGACTGTACAGCACCATCACAGGTTAAGGCGTATGTTTCGAAGTGTTTCTTTGCTCATAGGCTGTAACATGTAACTTACCGCCAACCTGTGCTGTATGGAGCATTATATGTGAATCCAATGGCTTTATAATAAAGAAGATACAAGATGTTATCTCCATCATGTCGGGATTTGTCTTCATTTCTGTACTTCACTGAGTTTTTCTGAGTCACGTACCAGCTGACAGGTCTGCACAGGGGTGAGATAATTCTTTTTGTTCTCTGTATTTTATATACCTTTAGTATGGGCATAGCTTGGGATAGAAGGGGGGAACATGGGAAATTCTACACATATGCCCCTTGTCCTGGTGTCGGGAGTCTTACCAACAAGCCACATTACTATGGTCAGGACCAGGTGTCCTGGTGAAGGAAAGCCCAGTTGTAGATTTGTCCTTATTTTGACGTTATCAAGACTTTTGTAGATAGTACATCTATACATATGTACACCTGGTAGGGTCATTTGTGACAGGTGTATCAAGGTCTATAGATTCCATGACCATATCTTAGTATGTAAAATCTTTCAAAACATCTGCAGACAGAATCAGCTGTGGTCAAAAGTCAAAGCTTAGCTATTGCAGCACCACCATGGATATAATGTTTGTACAGTGCACACTTGAAAGTTTACACTGATACTGGTTCCCTTAAACGTGTTTTCAACTCTGTAGTTCACCATAGTCTTGTGGGTTTTTTGGCTACAATTTCACAAAGTGTTTCTCTGTCCCTTGCGTCAAGCTTTGACTTTTGACCTCAGCTGCTTCTGATTGCAGATGTTTTGCTGTTATTTGCATACTGAGATGTAATCACATAACCAATAGACCTCACTACAGCCATCAATACAGTAACTTGCGTCATACACACTCCTACTAGGCCCACACTAACCATCAGACCCCTTTGGAACTCTGTCAGGTTTGACATATCAAATCAAAAAACAGCACAAGTAATAAAATTTATCAACAATGAGATATGCTATGCTGAGAAAAAGGGACATTACTAATGATGACAGGTACGTCAGGGATGGGTTCTATTGGCCCAGTGACGGAGACTCCTGTCTTATAGTGAAGGTTCATTGGGTTCCATTATGGTGTCCATCGATTTGATCTCAAAAATAGCTCGGCATGCAAAATGAGGCGTCAGATACAGAAGTAAACCTACTGTGATGTCTTGGGTGATTGATATTACCCAAGCAGTCACATAAAGAGCACCGGATATTTAGGACTACATTGCTTTGATCACTATGACCTTCTTCTCGATGGGTTGGCTCCTAAGTTAGCATGGAATGGCTCCATATAATGTTACGGCCTGTGTCCGCATATTTACTGGAGCAAATAACAACCACTTCAATATTTCCAGGGGAAAGAAGGGTTACGGAGAGGTATTGAAATCTTTATGTATGTGAACCTGTGTTTGCTATTATGAATAGCTGGTCAGGCGCCTTGTATCATGTCATTATAAAATGGAAATGGAAATCTTTCAGGAACAGGTAGGTGGCAACAGAGCGTTACATATCAGCTGCAGAAGAGGCGAAATTCAGACTTTACTTTGTACGACCATAATCATTCTAGACCACAAGGTGCCCTGATAACCATCAGGCCATGGCTGGATGTGAAGGGTTTTCTACAGAGAGTCGTCATAGAGAAAACTAAACATAGAGATGTGCCTTAAATGCAGAAAAAGATTCTCCAAGGCATAGATCATCGGAAGGAATAAGGCGAGATATAGCATAAAGGAATTTAGGGAGAGCTGGACTGGAAAATAGGCAATTATACTATAATACTAATCCGAGGCTATCAGCACCGTAGTAGGAAATGAATGGGCGCGCAATAACATAAAATAGACTAATTCACTAAATAGACTTAAGATGGCCAAGATTAGAAAAAAAAAAGGTCTTTGCCTTTCCTTTTACAGAAATGGTGCAGTCAAAGATGTCTCCATTACTTATGGTATTGACGACTCGTCTTAAGGATGGGTCATCAATATCATATCAGTGGGAGTATGGTACCCAACCCCTCCATCTAGGGCTGTTCACTGGCTATCGGTACATCAGTTTCGTGGCCAGATAGCAGCTCGGTCCCATTCAAGGGAAAGGGATTGAGATCCAATCAGTGGCCTCAGTGAAGGACATGGGATGTGACCTGGATTTGACACAAAACAAGTCATTCATTATATAGTGATCTACCATACAATGAATGGAACATGGCAGCCGACAGCAAACATAGTAATGACATCAGAAAGACTGGTAACGTTAACTTACCTGTAAGAAAGTCCATGGAAGTCAGCATGGAAGAGAAAGGAAAGACAACGAGTCAATATACAAATAATATAGAGATATATACAGCAAGAAAATGTTATAAGGAAAGACAGAACCCTTCTTATTTAGTATGGGAAGGACAACCATATGGAGTTTGTATTACCGCCCATCAACGATTCATGGCTAGGATTGAGCCGATCTTGACTTTTCAGGATCGATTTTGAAATCCGATTTCCGATCATTTTTCATTCGAACCCGATCTCGATCCCAATTCCGATCCCAATGCAAGTCAATGGGATTTTTTTTACTAATCGGAGATCGGATTTTAAAAGCAATCCTATTCACTATACAGCATGGAATCTAACAATTGAATGCTTTAATTGTTAGAATCCACGCTGTGTAGTGATTTTTTTTTTAATCACTAAGTAGCCAGAGGATTTTTTTTTAATCCTCTGGCTACTTAGTCCCCCCTGGTGTCCACTTACCTGCAGAGATGGCTGCTCCGGTGTCCGGTGTTCTCGTTCTTCTTCGCTTCGCTGTCCCCTGCCTCCAAGGTTAGGAGAGTGTGGGCGGGTACTGGGAGGGAAGACGTCACATCTCCCCGCCCTGTACCCTCCCACACTCTCCTAAGCCACAAGTCCCACCTTCTTCCTAGCACGTTAACACTAACCTGGGAGGCGGGGGCAGCGAGGCGAAGAAGAAGGAGAACACCGGGCACCGGACCAGCCATCTCTGCAGGTAAGTAGCTACTAGAGATGTTAGCTATTCTCCCATTAGAATGAATGGACGCAGCCGGTGCGCAGGGGGTTAAGGCTGTGTTCCGGCTGCGTCCATTCATTCCTATGGAACCGTGTGAGCCTTCACACTGAGTATATGAACCACTCATTCTACTCAGTGTGAAGGCTAACATTGTTAGCTTTTCCCACAATGTTTGGCCAGTAGCAAAGCATTGTGGGAAATAATCCCCGATCTCGATCACACCTAAAAAGATAGGGGCTTTCTATGACAACCAAAGTACTTCAAGTGCATCACTATAGGTCAGTATTTCTCTAAATGTTCTGCATGATCCTGGGGTAGTTTATGAGTGGGACAGAGACAGTTCCAGAGCAGATTCTCCTGTACATACTGTGTGCACTGTATGGCAGCTAGTCTGCACCAACCAGCTCAGGGATCCCTGCAAACTACAGATACAGCATGCAGGAGGGAAACTGCTAAAACTGCAGAATACACGTCATATACAGTAATAATCAGAAACGTTAAAGAGAAATGGAAAGGGTAAACATTATCCTATCTAAAATATTTGAGAATCTTGAAAAGCCCCCTCCCATTTATTCACTAAGCATTCAAAGCATTCAAAGCATTCAAGCAAAGCATTCAAAGCATTCAAGTTTTTTATAAACCAAACCACTATATAAACATCAATTTACCATTATTACATTAGTAATTAGTGGTCGGCCTCTGTGCCAGAATACCAGATTATCTGGATTATGGAATTCCGGATTAGGGGAATGTCAATGACTATAGATATATACATGTGTGTAGCGCTTACATAATTCTGCCTCGTATCCATAATAAATATCAGATTATGTGGCATTAAGAGTCCTCAGTAAAGACATCTCCTGAAAAGCCAATTTTTCCCATATTAGACAAAGCTCCGACCTCCGGTAACCCTGCAGCCGGCTACTAAAGCCCCTGAGAATATTTCAGGAGACTGATCTGACACATGGACAGGATTTAATTACCTTTCTCGGTAATTTGTTAGATAAACCTACTTAGACATCAGAGGACTAATATTTCACCTGTATGAGGTATACATGAGGTTAGTCGCATTTAAAGGGAACCTTTCTGAGTGATTTGGAACACTAAAACAAACCGCAGGTCCTTATGGACCTAGAAGGTTTATACTTACTTGGTTCCAGTACTCTCAGAACCAAGGCAGTTCTTCAGGGAAGCTGGAGGAGTACAACGTGGCTTCAGTGCACATGTGCTGGATCTCGAGCGCATGCGCAGTGATTTCAGGGTGTACATCCTTGGAATCACTGAAGAACTCTGCAGGCGACTCATCAGATTCATCTCTAGGTAAGTATAAAAGTTGTTTGTGCACGTCTATAAGGAGCACTAAACCCTCATTGATAGGAATAAGTGGGTGGTTTAGTTTCCCATATTGACCTGACAGTAACATTCTGTACAAGGTGCCCAGCAGGGGCGTAACTTGAGAGGGTGCAGTTGCACTTGGGCCCAGGAACCTTAGGGGGCCCATAAGCACTGACCTTGAGATTGCATCTTCCATCTGGCTCATAAACCAAGGAGACCCACAGATTACCCGAACCACACCAAGGCAGATTAAACTCCTTAGCCCCCGTAACCATCTCTATCAAGAATTCCATTTTCAAGGATCCCTCATAGAATTGAGTTCTTTGATGGAAAACTGACCAAAATAGGACACGTTCTTAGAATGGACTGTCCGCCATAACCCTCAGAAGGAGCCACTTATGTTAAGAAGGTGAGGCTTCCTCTTTGGTGCCCAAGAAGGGTCCGATCACTTATGTTGGCTGAGATAGTTGTTAAGTGGACTAATATCTATGTCATTTCCACAATTTCCACTAACCCCTGACATTATTACTTATAATACCCCATATTTTCCTGCACCTCCATCCCTGTAATACTTGTGTTGTCTTTTTTCTTGCTTTTTCTCCTCATTCCCATTGGTTCCTACTGGGCCATAAGAAATCGGTGAAATTCTTCTCTTATCAGACACAACGTCCTGTAACATTTTCTTCCAACCCAACGCTCACAGATCAGATTTATTTGTAGATACTAAAAGGCGCCTTCCTTTACTGGAAAACATTTTAGGTTTAGTAGTCTTTTACATTCCTTACTATTCCCACCATTACAGAGAAAATGAATCATTGTCCGCGTGTAGTATTCTAGCCGAGGTAACCAAGACTCTGTGATTACAGAAAATTGTCTTTCTTATTCTCTGACTTCCTACATGACCCGCTTGCTACGAGGATAACAAAAGTTATTTTGCAGTTTCTGTTTTTCCCTGGGAAAAAAAATCTAGACTATAGAGTAAAAAAAAAAAAAAAAGCCCCACAATGTCATGTCTGGGGCTGATTTTTGTTTTTCCATAGGCGTTTTTATAGTGCTGAACAGTCAACACAAAGATTTAACCCAGATGTGTCCTGTGAGGATGAGAGACCCTCAGTGATGTATCTCAGCTGATTCTCAGCTATGGACAGCGCTGTTTCGGCCTATTGGGCCTCCTCAGCATAGCGCAGGGATACTGATTTGGCAGAGTGAGACTATAGACCAGGGTCAGGTGGTAATCGTACACATCAGGGATAGTGTGTGCCTACATAGGTGTACGGAGACTTACAAGTCACTCCTGCTCCCCTAGGGATTCTGGGTAAAAAAATATGCAAATCTATTCTCCAGGATGTAATTAGTAGAACAGTGCACTCTGTATGCTGCCCTCTAGAGGGCAGCATCCTTAACATCATGCATGACTCAGTCTACTATGGGAGATTGCCTTCTCTGGCCAGCCAGTTTATTGCCCCTAGATGGTAGATGTCCAGGGAGAGAGCACCGGCTAATGACCCGCAGTTGAACCCAAGACACATCTTTCCCAGGAGCCAGGAAGGTATTGCTCTTTCTCAAGATTCTGCAGTGGTGAAAGAGGAGGGGGGTTACCTGGAATGGGGGTGTGACTAGACACTAGCCATTTACTGCAAGGCAGACTGAGATTCAGGGTCACTCAGGAAGGAGGAAGCTCAGGGTTAGCTGGGGGTGTCCCTTCTAGACAAGAAGACCCTCTACACTGGTTCTGATCCAGAAAGACCTGCAACACATCATGCTGTTGACTCAAGCCAGCACCCTGGGGCCTAGGAGTCAGAACTCAGTGGACTGGATTACAGATTAGTTCCGGTATGCGTTATTCTCTTTTATTTTCTGTATTGTATTGTGCTTTTACCTGTATCTGCAGGACGATCCTCTGATGTATACTCTGTATATCTTAGTATATGCTAGTACTGACCCATTTATAAAGCTTGTTTCATATTATACGATGAACTTAGACACTCACAGGGCATGAGTGGAAGGTAAGAAGGTGTGCCAAGCAGCTTGGCAAAGTGATAGTCTTCACATGTTCTTCCCTAGCTTTTCTCTTGATCAGATGAGTTCCACGAGATGACTAGCTTTAAAAGATAACAATGTCATTTGACATCATTCACCTCTAAATATTTCGAACCAAGAGGAAAGACCTGTATAAGTCCATGTCAGGGTCCTTTCTAGATAGAGGGCACCTCATATAACCCACAGAAACCATAACTGTGCTAAAGCTAATATGCGGTGGGAGTCCAACACCCATTCCTTGAATAGGCATAGACATAATGATCATTGGTGCTATGCCCAAATGTCACAACACCTGATCAGATACCAATGGTTTATCCTGTGGATAGGTCCAACCTCCAATTTCCCCCCAAACCAATTCAATACAATATCATACCATAGTAGCAAAGTTCTGCATCTGCATCTCACAGGGTGGCCACATATAGACGGATATCGTATAGACATCCTGTGACATAGTATTGCAATATCATGATGTTTTGAAAATCTGGTCATCTTATGACACATCTATATGTAGCCAGGGGAATACAGAGGATGAAAATGAATATAATGAAGAAGATACGTGATAGAGAACATCTAAGAGTACATAGAATTTAGAGCCTTCGATTAGATACCAGCAATGTGGTTGTGTAGGGGTTAAATCCAAGCTGCCCAGTGAAGAATATCCCATCCATGTAATGTATTCTATCTTTGCCTTCAGCCATTGAAAAGCAGGTGAGTGTGCAAAAAAGCTTTATAACATAGGACAAAGTCCCCTTATACCTAGTGCTGTGATGGCTAGGAGCATCATCAGTAATCCCAAGGAGCATAAACACATCTTGGAGTATACTTGTGTACTCGGGACTTGCATTACCCGCAGCTTATTCATGGGCTGACATCAATGCGGACTAGTGTCTGTACAATTACCCGGCATAGAGAATGGCCGTTACTTGGTTACTAAGCCGCCTTAAGACCATCTATCCGGATGTTCCAGCTAGCACTAGGAAGGGGACTCATTATCTCCCGTACTACCAGCGTGACCCTCAATATGGAACATTGCTTTATTTTAACCCTTCATAAACCATCATGGATTAGGGTACTTGACCGTGATAACTTATACAAAAAAAAAAGTCATTGAAAGAGTAGGGTGCTCACCAATGGGAAGTCACTGTGGACACTGATTCCATAGAGGGAGTCTATCAGCACCAAAAAGTTATCATCCCAGCCCCAATACCTTATAGTGCTCAGAGCCATGAGCACAGGGCTATACATTGTTTATAGAATGGCCACTTGATTTTGATAAAAAGCTACATTGTATGTCTATGCAAATGAGCTAAGAATCCATCGGGCAAGGTTCTGGGGCGACAGCATAATGGCAAGATCTTCCTCGTGCTCAGGAGGAGGTGAGGGAAAGTTGGGAGGGTTACTGAGTGACGGAAATATCTTGCTCCCATGCTCATGCCCCCGATGCACTCCAAGCTCATTTGCATAGGAATAAAAAGTAGCCTTTTGTCAAAATTAAGCCATTCCGCGTATAAACGATAGCACTGGGCTCACGGCTCTGAGCGCGATAAGGTAATAGGGCTGGTTCTGGTGCAAAATGGAAGAACTGTGACGTGAGCATAGCCTGTGTCTCCTATATCTTAACTATACTGTACAACAAGGGCACCAGGAAGCCCACAGGAGACACGCTGTGGGATGTGCCCAAGGGAAAACCTCTACCACCCAATCCAATATCCCAACAGGCAGAGATGGTACTGTCTCTAGTTGTCCATGTGACGCTGTAGATTGGTAGAAAACCACAAAGATAGAAGAAGGTAGAAATGAAAGAGATTGTATAGCTGGCCCCCACACCGATCAGCTATTCGCCCTTTCTATATACAACATGGTGCCAGAAGCAGAGATCTCTGGTCCATGTGTAGTTGCCAGGTACATAAATGGTGTAGGGCGCCAAGCCAAACACTTGTAGGGTATAGAAAGCGGCCCCATACAGCTGATCCATACGGGGGCTGGCTGTTGGCGCCCACCTATCAGATATTTATAGTCTGTCCTAAACCTATAAAAAGATCAAGGAAAAGGGTTACAAGGATGGAAGGAATAATTTTTACTGTTCTGCTTCATCAACTCAGAGCAAAAACGTATCCATAGGTTTAAAGGAGATGAGTCCGTTCCAATCTTGAGGACCTACCAAACCATCAGGCTGAGGACCTCTCCCATGTGACCCACCTCCATTACTGCCCCTTTGTGAACCATGGCCATTTCAGTCACTGCGCCTCCCATGAACCCGATCTGGGAGGGCAGTGACCCCAGTAGTCAGACGGGCACACACGTAGCCATGCTTCCTCTTAGACCAGCGCGCGAGGATCTCTTACAGAGAACATTGCTGGAACAATTACCGTCTCGGAAATAGTTTTAATTGCTTTAACATTTTGCTGTGTTTTAACCCTGAAACCTAAGAACGGAAAGACAAAATGCCACGCCGTTCATTAGCGCCCACAACCTGCTTAGCTTGGACGGCGCAGGGTACCATTAACCCTCGAGTGGGAGACAATTAGAAGAGTAGGCTTTTTTACCTCCGGTTACTTCACTAAATCATCTGGAGGATTTTTCCGGCTGCAGTTTTTTATGCCGTGTGCATTTTAAGTTTTCGTTTTTAAACCCCCCTGCTGGATTGTTATTCCTCAAAGCAGATGCTCACTATTCAGCTCTCGGAAAAACAGGTCTGAGTCACGTTTGCAGACGGTCCCTTGCAGACATTTTGAAGAGGTGTGAATGCAAAAAATAAATTACCTATTTGTGCTATGGTAACTGGAGAAGTGAGGAGTTGCCATCTACTGGAGGGAAAGGTGAATCACACCCAGCAATCATACCTATAGATGAGCATCAGCTTGTATATACAGCGTACAGAAACCAAGCCGTGCCCCGGTATCTCTGTATATATACTCTATGTAATATAGATATGATCTATGCACTCTATCTATCCACAGACGTCACTGAGTAACAAGTCTCAGCGCGGTACAATATATGTATAGTGCACCCGTCTAATCAGTAGCTGACTCTACAGATGTCACATTCTACTTTCTTTCTTTCTTTCTTTCTTTCTTTCTTTCTTTCTTTCTTTCTTTCTTTCTTTCTTTCTTTCTTTCTTTCTTATGTCTAACGCTCATCTATCTCTTGTGTCTTTATCTGTATCTATCTATCTATCTATCTATCTATCTATCTACAGTATATATATATATATATATATATATATATATATATATATATATATATATATAGTCAATCTTTTTTTTTTATCTATCATGTCCTATCTAACTATTTGTAGTTTATATATCCATCCTATATCTATCACACATTCCATACTTTCTTTCTTTCTTTCTTTCTTTCTTTCTTTCTTTCTTTCTTTCTTTCTTTCTTTCTTTCTTTCTTCTATCTATCTATCTCCTATCTATCTATCTATCTATCTATCTATCTATCTATCATCTCCTATCTATCTATCTATCTATCTATCTATCTATCTATTTATCTATCTATCATCTATCTATCTATCTATCTATCTATCTATCTATCTCCTATCTATCTATCTATCTATCTATCTATCTATCTATCTCCTATCTATCTATCTATCTATCTATCTATCATCTATCTATCTATCTATCTATCTATCTATCTATCTACTATCTATCTATTTATCTATCTATAATCTATCTATCTCCTATCTATCTATCTATCTATCTATCTATCTATCTATCTCCCTATCTATCTCCTATCTATCTATGATCTATCTTTCTATCTATCTATCTATCTATCTATCTATCTATCTATTATCTATCTATCTATCTATCTATCTATCTATCTCCTATCTATCTATCTATCTATCTATCTATCTATCTATCTCCTATCTATCTATCTATCTATCTATCTCCTATCTATCTATCTATCTATCTATCTATCTATCTATCTATCTATTATCTATCTATCTATCTCTCTATCTAGCAATCATATAATATCTATGTAATACCAGAAACCACCCATATGACACTGTGGTTCTGGTTTTAGAAGAAAGCACTTATGTTTTACAGAGCAAGGCCATTTAAAATACCTTATGGTTAAAGTGACTCAATATCATAGGAGAATCCCTGTAATACTGAGAGATATAAAATAGATAGATAGATAGACATTGTATGTTATTTACACATACTGTATGCCCTCCCCCCCCCCCGACCGATACCGATGCCGAAGACCTCAACCGACCCCCTCCTACGCATTCCTGCGTGCTCTATTATCCCCCATAGTGGCCCCTGCACACAGTATTATCCCCCATAGTGGCCCCTGCACACAGTATTATCCCCCATAGTGGCCCCTGCACACAGTATTATCCCCCATAGTGGCCCCTGCACACAGTATTATCCCCCATAGTGTCCCCTGCACACAGTATTATCCCCCATAGTGGCTCCTGCACACAATATTATCCCCCATAGTGGCCCCTGCAAACAGTATTATGTCCCATAGTGTCCCCTGCACACAGTATTATGTCCCATAGTGGCTCCTGCACACAATATTATCCCCCATAGTGGCCCCTGTACACAGTATTATGTCCCATAGTGTCCCCTGCACACAGTATTATGTCCCATAGTGGCCCCTGCACACAGTATTATGTCCCATAGTGGCCCCTGCACACAGTATTATTCCCCCATAGTGGCCCCTCCACACAGTATTATACCCCATAGTGGCTCCTACACACAGTATTATGTCCCACTGTGGACACCCATAAACAATTATTATACTCTGGGGTCTTTTTAGGCCCTATGGTACAGTATAATAATCGGAGACGCAGGGGGAGAAAAACATAAAAAAAACTTTGTTACTCACCTATCTCCCAGCTCCTACGCGTCGGCCTCTGAAGTAGTCGATCTTCAATGATGTCAGACGTCACATGACCCGGTTTGCAGGCGGGGGTCATGAGACGTCCATACCTCCCAACTTTTGAAGAACTGAAAGAGGGACAAAATGTGCGGCGCACTTAGCGCGCCGCGACAAATTTAGCCCCGCCCACTTTTGTGTTGACTCCACCCACTCGTTAATTTTTCATGTGCCCGCACACAGTATAATCCTCCTACAGTCACCCATAAATTATATGTCCCCCCTCTATCTCTCCCACAGTTTCATAAACACCCTTCATCTGCCCCCAGTTTCATGTCCCCCATCTCTGCCCCCAGATTCATGTCCCCCCATCTCTGCCCCCAGTTTCATGTCCTCTCACAGGTCAGCTTCAGCCGCATGTGTCAGCGAGAGAGGCGCGCAGCGGCGAAGCGAGGAGCTGACCTGTGTCAGCTCCTTGCTTCAGCCGCATATGTGTTCAACTCAGATCTGCGTCCTCTGGACGCAGATCTGAGTTGAAATCGGGACATACCTCCCTCCAACCGGGACCGCGGGACATGTCACCCAAATCGTGACTGTCCCGCGGAAATCGGGACGGTTGGGAGGTATGGACGTCAGACGACTAGGCCGAAGCCTGCCCGGATCGTGGAGAGGTAAGTAACAGTGTTTTTTATGTTTCTTACCTCTCCCGGTCCGCCAGTCATTATACTCGGGAGTCCGAAAAGACCCCCGAGTATATTGATAGCAGGGGTAGCGGCTGTCACCGGGCCCCTAATGTCCCGGGCCCTGTGTCAGCTGCCTCTGCTGCTATGGCGGTAGTTACACCACTACTACATGTGTAATTTTCCAGGACTCTGGTTGTATACTGCTACATTATATAGGTGAAAGCTATATAATAAATAAGTCCACTAGTGCACAGCTGTCATGTAAGGAACAGATATCAGCACAGATAACATTACAGGTACAGCGCCCCCTCCCATTCAGCTGTCAAAATAGCTGCATAGAATGTTCTCTGTGTTTTTCTCTTTTGGAAATCTGTCAAAAATGACAAGAGCAATTATTGCTTGAAAAGCAGCATGAGGCTCGGTATACTCGGGATCGGCGTAGAGTTTTTCTTTTTTTCTGAGTCCATTAACACAGTTGTGTTTTTGGTTTATCCGACCACGGAAACATTATTTACATCCCATTTTTGTCCGGGTTTGTCAGCACAAAGTTATTTTCAAGTGTCAATATTTTACACTGCGGCGAAAAACAAAAATTCGAAAAAATATATTGAAATTTTTTTTTTAGATTTTATTGTCGTCCCGTAATATTCTTTCCAGCAAAAAGAGACTTAAAGTGAAAGTGTCATTTACTTTTTTTTCTTTTTTTTTTTTTAACAAAGTTTAAACATAAATTTTAGAAATATTTTAGAATATTTTTTGATATTTTTGAAAAAATGTAGCCATCACTATATAGAATAGACTGACCCTTGCTAAATCTGTAGGGGTATAATTTGCGGCACGCAACTTTATTTACATCACAGAGAGGATTATGCCCCATAGTGGCCCCTGCACACAGTATAATGTCCCATAGTGGCCCCTGCACACAGTATAATGTCCCATAGTGGCCCCTGCACACAGTATAATGTCCCATAGTGGCCCCTGCACACAGTATAATGTCCCATAGTGGCCCCTGCACACAGTATTATCCCCCATAGTGGCCCCTGCACACAGTATTATACCCCATAGTGGCCCCTGCACACAGTAGTATCTTCCATAGTGGCCCCTGCACACAGTATTATCCCCCATAGTGGCCCCTGCACACAGTATTATGCCCCATAGTGGCCCCTGCACACAGTATAATGTCCCATAGTGGCCCCTGCACACAGTATAATGTCCCATAGTGGCCCCTGCACACAGTATTATGCCCCATAGTGGCCCCTGCACACAGTATTATCCCCCATAGTGGCCCCTGCACACAGTATTGTACCCCATAGTGGCCCCTGCACACAGTATTATCCCCATAGTGGCCCCTGCACACAGTATTATGTCCCATAGTGGCCCCTGCACACAGTATTATGCCCCATAGTGGCCTCTGCACACAGTATTATGTCCCATAGTCGCCCCTGCACACAGTATTATACCCCATAGTGTCCCCTGCACACAGTATTATCCCCCATAGTGGCCCCTGCACACAGTATTATCCCCCATAGTGGCCCCTGCACACAGCAATCTTAATATGATGGCTTATCCTAAGACCAGATCATTATTATTAAATGAGCCCTCCAGAAAAGAAATTTTTGTCCCTAACATTTGATTTTGAGTCTGTGTTCAGTTTAATGTCTCAACAAACTACAGACAGCTTTATTGTTAAGTTATGTGCTCCCCTCTCAAGCGCCGATCTTCTCAATGCTCCTCTGATGCACACAGTGGTCCAAATTTATTGACAGGGATACACCTAGAGAATGTCTAATACTGTAGCCCAAGTTGGCGCATTGCATGTTTACTATGTAGCCACATTAACCACTCTTTAAGGAAATCTAGGTGGGCTTTGGCCCAACTGGTGTAGAACATGTTGCTGGAGCCTGTGGGGAAACAGGTTAAGACTGTTGTAGGAAACAGAGTACATTTTCCCCTCGATCTGACTCGCATAGACTTGCATTGTGAGTTTGACCTCCTGCTCATACAGGAAACACTGTGTGCATCAGAGAACCAGAGACCAGTGCTCTGGTGGAGAGCATATAACTTTCAATAGGGCTCCTTATGATTTACACCACCCACAGACTCATCTTAATGAAGGGGACTTTTTTTATTTTCTTTAAAGAACCCGATGACCCCTTGAGTTTCTGTTTTCATGACTTTCGATGAGGTCTTTTATCCATTTTTTCCCAGAAACTTTATCATTAGGCCTGAAAACCCTTTTAAGGGAAATCAAACAAACCTTTTAAATGTTTAAGACGTCTGGAAAAGTAAATAATTTATCGGGGAAAAGCAAATTACACATCATTTTTGTCTGTAATGTAAAGTGTCACTTATGCCGGGAGAGACGCAGCCTTTTCTTTTGGAGAGTGCACTCGAGTAGCGGTATACCTTTTAATGCTAATCTTCAAGGGCCATTAACAGTCAAATTTCAAGTTGATCCTCTCTGAAAAGGCATCATTTCACTGGAGATGATTAAAATTGCTGCAATTTGATTGAACCAAATTGCCCCCTTTTTTTCCTACATTTTTGGTAATGCAAAGAGCAACCCCCCCCCTCCAAAAAAAAAAAAAAAAAACGAGAAAAGAAACGGAAATCTATTTTGGGTGATAATTTATTAATCCCTCTATGCCAGGGATGATATTGAGCCGCACATTTGACACTAGATTCTTTCTTGTACCGAATGTGTACCACAACCCCCGTTCCATAATTCACTCGCAGGGTATCAGGGTGGGCCAAGGATTCCTCAGCCCAATATATTTATTACAAGTCATACTAATTTTTTGGCTTGAGTTATAATGGAAATCTATACAGATTCCTAACGGGCATAGATCTTCACATATTATAAATTATGGGGTATGAAAGGCCCATCTTAATAAATCTACCCTACTGTACTGGATCTACTTTTTTGCCAAGCCAAGGATGCCAGATCTTACCAAAACCCACAATTTTAATCCAAGATAAAGCCAAGACCATATTACCTGTATGGCACAAAAGGCCTTTGGGGTCATGACTAGAGATGAGCGAACAGTGAAATATTTGAGATTCGATATTCATTTCGAGTAGAGCCTCAATATTTGACTACTCGATCAAATATCAAATCCCATTATAGTCTATGGAAAAAATGCTCGTTTCAGGGGAAACCACTATTCGACTAAAGGAGAGTCACCAAGTCCACGAGTAGCAGGAGGAGAGTGTTTAGGAGGAGCGCTGTGCAGTTAAAGCGCATGGACCCCATTATAGTCTATAGGGACCGTGCGCTTTAACTGCACAACGCTTGCATTTGCGCTGATAAAAAGTAAGCTCCTTCATAACAGCAAGCTGCCAGCTCTCCTTACTAGCAAGGACGAGCCTGCTGCAGAACCAGCGTTGATTTGCCGCAGGCTCGTCCTCACTAGTCGGGAGAGCTGGCAGCTTGCTGTTACGAGGGAGCTTACTTTTCCTCATAGGAATGCATTGACCAGCATTGATTGGCCAGTGTACAGCATTCGGCCAATCAACACTGGTCCTGCTGGAGGCTCATCTGTGAGGAGGCGGAGTGTAAAATCGGCTCACAATGGAGACTGCTGTGGTCCGATCTTAGACTCCGCCTCCTCACAGACGAGCCTCCGGCAGAACCAGCGTTGATTGGCTGAATGCTGTACACTGGCCAATCAACGCTGGTCAATTCATTCCTATGAGAAAAAGTAAGCTCCCTCCTAACAGCAAGCTGCCAGCTCTCCTGACTAGCAAGGACAAGACTGCTGCAGAAACAGCGTTGATATACTGTATAGCATTCGGCCAATCAACACTGGCTCTGAATCGAATATTTACTGTGAATAGCAGCTGTAGTATTTGATTGAGTACAAATATTTTGAATACCCTAGTATTCGATCGAATACCTACTCGATCGAATACTACCGGCTCATCTCTAGTCATGACCCCAACTTAGTAGTTACAAAGTGTCTTTTATGATCACATTGGTGATTTTTTGCCAAGCCAAGGATACCAGATCTTACCTGATCTTGACCATGGCACCTGTATGGCACAAGAGGCCTAGCTATGGGGTCATGATATATGAGAATGTTGCAAAAGCCACGATGGCACCAAACTATGATGGCATAGTTGCCAACTACTCCGAGTTTGCTGGGATTGTTCCAAGTTTTCACTTTCGGGCCGAGAAGAAAAATAGTTTGTAAGTGGGTGGTGCCAAATTGGCTGGATGCAGTCCCGGTGGTAGGAGGTAGTATGTACAGTATGTTGTAGGCCAAACCTGTTACCAAATTTTGGGAAGTGCCAAACAGATATGATAGATCAAAGCAGTATCAGAGAAGAGAACAGACCCAGGAAAGGCAAGTTGTGCACAGAGTTGTTGTGCAGAGTGAGTCTTATACGTACAGCTGGGTACCTGCAGCCCAAGTCTGCCCAGTACAGTAGCTGTTTAAGCCTGAAGGCTTGGAAATTGAGGCAGCTGGGTGTACTTGAGACCTGAGAACTGTTCTGTCAAGATTTGTGTCTAGAAGCATCCACTTCCATAGTCTTACAGGTGCCTTCACCTAAACAGTCAGTTCTGCCTGAGGGCGATTCCTATTCTTACAATAGCTCCACACATGACCCATCAATGCCTATTACAGAAACCCACTTTAATGGGTGTACTGTCCCTTTAATTAGCATGCCGTGTTTTCTTTTAGATCCAGGTATATATTGGTAATACATTATCATAAGCAAAGGAAAAGATCAGAGGACGCATTGTCACAAGTTCACTTATCACAGTCAGATATCGCTTGGGTAGTTAATGCACAAAAAATATGCTGGGATTTTCTTAAGCTGGTCCTGTTATCCCGTATCCCGGGAGGATTGAATAAATGTATACAGATTCACTCAATTATTCTACTTTTTCCTCTGGCTTCATTTCGAGACGTACGTATATCATTTGAGGTTGCAGTAAAGCTGTACGAGGAGCCGTCTTATTAACTGGACTTCTAGCAATTATTCTGGGTTCTGAGAAAAGGCAGAAAAAACGCACGCGGGGTAATTCCTTGTAACGTCTATGTGTTCTTCTAAAAATGGGCTACTTAAAGGGCACTTGCCCCATTATAAAAAAAAAAAAAAAAATAGCCACCCTGTTTACAGTGAATATCCAGAATAGAATGTATAAAATATTATATTATACACAGTCCCACTTTTGACATCAATGTTAAATAATAAATGGCAGAAGGCACGTGTCATCAGCCATCTGGGTGCACTCATCATTGTGGAAGGCACGATGGATCAGCACAAGTATGCATCAATCCTTGCGGACCATGTTCACCCCTACATGTGAATTGTTTTCCTCAGGATGATGGCATCTACCAGCAGGACAATGCGACATGTCATAAAGCTCTCAGTGTACGTGCACGGTTCGAGGAGCACCAGGATGAGTTTACCGTACTCCCTTGGCCAGCAAATTCTATGACACTTCGACCCCTTTGCCGAGTATAATGTAGTTCCCATAGATAGGCAATTCTTGAAAAGTTCTTGCCACCCAGCAACAAAATGGAAAGGAATCTACAAGACCCAAGATTTCTTTCTCATATGGACATTTAATGGGAACCTTAAAAATATAATGTGATCTGTAGTAGAGGGAAGACTTATATATAGGGGAAAAGATTCACTATAATAAGTGATTTATTGATCTAAGTCTGGACTGAGGAGTCCGGTGGGCGGTCCTGTTGAGTCCTGTTTATTGAATGACAGAATTTCCTGTATGAGTGTGCAAGCAAATAGGTGATAGAGATGGGCAAACCTCGCAAGATTAGTTTCATGAATTTTTGGGACGTTCACCCACCAAGCCTTAAGTGTTATTATACTCTAAAAGGGTCTCCGCATCCCAGAATTTACTAATTGGAGACCAAAGTGGGTGTGGAAACATAATAAGCACTTATACTTACCTGCCCTAATCTCTACTGGGCTCTCTTGTGGTGTCTGGCATCCATTATAGTCCTCTTATGTTGTCTCCTCCAGCCTCCTGGTGAAGGACCCAATCACAGGTCGCAGCAGTCCTCTTGGGACCATAATATCACCAAGTAGGCTAGAAGAGGACATAAGACAACCAAAAAGGACTGGAAATGACCCCATGAGTGGTGAGTGAAGAGACGTCAGATTATAATAATCATCTGTGGGTGGCAAAGGCCGAAAATTTCAGGTTGGAAAATGTATTTCCCTGTCGTCCTACCAGCGGCACAATATGGTCTTGTGCTGCTGTTAGGACTAAGGGAAACAAAATTATCTTCATAATCCTTTGTTTTCTACAAACCAATTTGCTCAATTCCTGTCAATCTCTTTGTAGGATTGTCTCCGGGACTCGATACACTTAGTGTTTCCCTGTAGAGAGAAGAAGCTGATGAAAGAAGCAAGCTGCTAAAGTGGGAGGGGGGTGGAAATTTTTTTAAAAAAATGAATTACCTTGCTTTACGCCTTAGGCTGGGTTCAGACGACTGAATTTGGTCTGGAATTTGAAGCTGATTCCACTTCAAGTTCCGGATAAAAAAATTTATTTCCTTTTTCCGCATGTGAATTTTTTGGAAAAAAGAAGCGACATGCCCTATCTGATTCAGCCGCGGTAGGCCGCGGCGCGTCACTCACATTCATTTGGGCCTAATCCGGAGTGGAATTCCGCGACTGCACCAGCATCCAGTTGCAGATAGCCATTTTTTGGTCTGGAACCTGATGCGGCATCTCGCCTCAAATCGCGGACCAAATTCCGCCGTGTGAACCTGGCCTTACAATTAGAATCCTTCAGCCATGGCAATTATTAGGACGTCAGCCGAGGGCTGTAAACCACAATGTTCCCTTCATTGACAGCAAGCTGAGATCCGGAATACGATGAAGAACATTCATAAGGCTCAAAAGCCGCTTTTTGTGATATGTCTGATTTGGGGAAGCGCGGCTTTGATAGCTGTGAGATAAACAAGAGTAATGCACAATAAATAAGGAACAAAGAAACGCTACGAATCTTGACGATAGACGCGAGACACACACAAAAAAAAATTTGACAAAAGGCATTTTCTTTGTGCATGGAAGATGTGCAGACAGGGTGACAGATACTACTCAGGAAGCAACGTCTGAATGACTTCATTTACCACATTCTCCCTGTAGACAAAACAGACCTTTTCACTGAGATCAGTGGCACCTGTAATCAACTTCTCCGAGAGTGAGGACTGAATATGTAAAAGCGGATGGAGGGCGCACAGGAGCACTGCGGATTCTCGCTGATTTTTTTTTTTTTTTTTACAAGGTTTCTCTGAAACAGGTCCAAAGTTCCAAGCGGTGAAGGTCACCACAATAGCACAACAGACAGAAATTGACACTTTTGCCAATTTGTGCCTTGGTGCCTCGTACCCTCATGTCACTGGCGCGTACGGCGCCTCCTGCGCAGCTGTCATATATGGAAAAATGCTATTGGCTTGCACATCTGATAGGAAATGCACTACAAACCTTCAGCCCTTTCAGCTGTCAAATGCTATTTGGGTAATTCAATTTGAATATTCCATTTCGAAACACAATTCGGTACCTAGGCATCGCTCTCACGAAGCGGCGGATTAACCCATTCGCCGCCAGCTTGATGGCACGACACGCTGCCATCGCCGTTACCTCTGCAGCATCGTTAGGACCGGTCGAGCATTTTAGGCTCATTTCATTATCACCTCAGACACACTGGCAATTTCACATTATATTTTTATTACATATTCCGACTTGAAGGAAAGTTGACCGGGAAAAGGCAAAGGACAAAGAAAGCTTTTCGAAATTGCTCCATTTCTTTTATTTTTTCTTTTATTATTTTTTTCTTTTTATTATCAAGAAGGTGATACCGAGGATTGAGGGGAGATTTTAAGGACATATAATAAAATAATATTGACATCTACAACTGATTCTGTAATCCCGCCCCCGAGGAGCTCTGTGTGTTGATAGATGGAGTCCGGTCATCCAGCAATGCTGTGTATATAGAACCAAATCTTACTAAATAGTAACTTTTATGTATCCTGTTATCTATAAATCCAATACATACATTTATTCTAACGATGAATATTCTCAACCATGGCACTAGTTAGGAAAGGTTAAACAGAGGGCCACAAAACTGATAAGGGGCCCGATGGAGATCAGGGGAAAGGAGAGGCTAAAGGAGATAAATCTGTTTAGTCTGGAGAAGAGATGTTTAAGAAGAAATATGATAAATCTATATAAATATATAAATGACCCAGTCAAGAAATTTGGAGAAAAGCTGTTCCATGTAAAATCTCCTCAAAAGATCAAGGGACACTCGTTCCATCTGGAGATAAAAAGGATTAATTTTTAAGACTCAACAAGGCTTCTGTAAGGACTGTGAATCTGTGGAATATCCTACTCTAGGAGCTGATTCTATACTGTAAGTAGGTTGAATCTATGGAACAGCCTACTCCAGGAGCTGGTTATATACTGAAAGGATTGTGAATCTGTGGAATAACCTACCCCAGGAGCTGGTTATATACTGTAAGTAGGGTGAATCTGTGGAATAGCTTACCCCAGGAGCTGATTCTATACTGTAATTAGGGTGAATCTGTGGAATAGCCTACCCTAGGAGCTGGTTATATACTGTAAGAACAGTGAATCTGTGGAATAGCCTACCCCAGGAGCTGATTCTACACTGTAAATAGGGTGAATCTGTGGAAGAGCCTACCCTAGGAGCTGATTCTATACTGTAAGGACTGTGAATCTGTGGAATAGCCTACCCAAGGAGCTGGTTATATACTGTAAGGACAGTGAATCTGTGGAATAGCTTACCCCAGGAGCTGATTCTATACTGTAAGTATGTCTTTTTTTTAACCATACTAGCAGTATGTCCACATAGAGTTTTTTGGCAGAGGATTTTGAGGTGGAATCCGCCTCAAAATCCGCTGCCAAAAACGACTCCCATTGACTTCAATAGGAGCCGCTCGCTTCTTTTTTCCGCTAGTTAGTAGAGGGAAAAAATAAGCGACATGCCCCTTTTTTCCACAGTTAGGACAGCCGCGGCGTCCGCAGTGCCAGACTCCCTCCTGATTAGGCCATTTAATTTGGGCCTAATCCGGAGCAGTATGCCACGACGGGATGCCGGTTCACTGCACTGAATCCAATTTCTGCCGTGTGAACATACCCTAAGTAACTATATAACTATGCCAATTGATACGGTATGCCAACAGTAGGGCACATTGATGATGGATAGGTCAAAGCTATATGGTGCTGTAGTGCTCCTATAGTGCTATATGTGCTACTATCCTCTTTCTGCACCCGGCTCGTAACGTTTTACGAAAGTGGGTTGAATGGGACGAATACATTTCTATTGATACAAAATAACGATATCATAGAACGATGGCAAGCCTAGAGAAAAACTGTATCTGTATTGTATGAAATTGGAATGTTTCACCAAATTCTTCGGAACATCTGTAGTGCCGCCTACGGTAAAGTGTCGCCCGCTATCTACCTCCAGCCCGGCTTTCTATAGAAGCAAATTCCGTATTGCAGAAAGCGCATTGATCCAGCAGTACAGTAAGTTGTGAATCAATTAATAATTTTAATTACTTTTCTCCTGTCCATTACTAAAGATATTATGTTATTAACTATAAGGAAGGATTAAGGAAACTCAGGACAAATAATACGTGAGATTATCCGCTCATAATGCCAACAATAATTCTGCAGAACATTAGGAACATTTCAGAAAATTACATCTGGGCAGAACCAACCCCCCCCCCCCCCCCCAACCCTCCGCACCCCCAGATGAAAGGTAATCTGGTAATATTCCCCCTAGATCAGGCATGTCAAACATGCGGCCCTTTACAGGCATATCTGTGGCCCGCACAAAAGTCTCAAACTTTGTCTCTAAAGTTTAGAGACAAAGTTTGAGACTTTTGTGCGGGCCGCAGATGTACAAAACTCACGCTGCTACTCGCCGTGTAGACGCGATGTGATGACGTCACATCGCGTCTACAACTGTGAGCACGCGTGAGAGCGAGAGAGAGAGAGAGAGTGCGGCGGCGGAGCGAGGACTCGGAGTCGTCAGAGAAAGTAGTTTAATGTGTGTACACATAGAGGTGGAACGTGAAACTGGGGGGCAGATGAAGGAGGGGACGGCATGACACTGGGGGCAGAGATGGAGGGGACATGAATCTGGGGGCAGAGATGGAGGGGACATGAATCTGGGGGCAGAGATGGAGGGGACATGAATCTGGGGGCAGAGATGGAGGGGACATGAATCTGGGGGCAGAGATGGAGGGGACATGAATATGGGGGCAGAGATGGGGGGACATGAATCTGGGGGCAGAGATGGGGGGACATGAATCTGGGGGCAGAGATGGGGGGACATGAATCTGGGGGCAGAGATGGAGGGGACATGAATATGGGGGCAGAGATGGGGGGACATGAATCTGGGGGGCAAAGATGGAGGGGACATGAATCTGGGGGCAGAGATGGGAGGACATGAATCTGGGGGCAGAGATGGAGGGGACATGAAACTGGGGGCAGATGAAGGGTGTATATGTAAACAGATAATTTTCTTTTATGAAACTAACAAAATCTTCTCAGAGAACAAGGCTGACTGATCACCACTTATCATCATCTTTGAGTAGGCACTGCATTGTCATTTCAGCCTGATATACCAACAATTGTTAGCACAAAGAGGTGTCAAGCCTCAGGACAAAACTTTTATACAAAAATTATAGCAAATAAATGTTTAGTTTTTCATTGCTGTATTTTTGTTAAATATATGTTGCTGTTACATATTACTACGGAACTTCATATCTTGTTTTCATGACTGCTGTTAAAATACGTGTGTGACATTAGCTTCTGTGTGCGGCCCTCGCAACAACCTCTTGTTACTCATGTGGCCCTCGGGGTACCCTGAGTTTGACATGCCTGCCCTAGATATCTGACCCTGGGTGTCAGATTGCCAAATTCAATTGTATCCCCAGTCTTAAGATGGCAGAAGTCATTGGGACATAATGGTTTAACATGGTGGCAGTGTGGCCATTATAGGGGTATTGTGCTCATTATAATGGTATTGTGGCCATTATAAGGGCATTGTGGCTACTATAAGGGTATTGTGGCTATTATCATGGGGTATAAGGGGTATTTTGGCCATTATAAGGGTATTGTGGCTATTATAAGGGCATTGTGGCTATTATAAGGGCATTGTGGCTATTATGAGGGAATTTTGGCCATTATAAGGGTATTGTGGCTATTATAAGGGCATTGTGGCTACTATAAGGGTATTGTGGCTATTATAATGGGGTATAAGGGGTATTTTGGCCATTATAAGGGCATTGTGGCCATTATAAGGGCATTGTGGCTACTATAAGGGTATTGTGGCTATTATAATGGGGTATAAGGGGTATTGTGGCCATTATAAGGGTATTTTGGCCATTATAAGGGTATTGTGGCTATTATAAGGGCATTGTGGCTATTATGAGGGAATTTTGGCCATTATAAGGGTACTGTGGCTATTATAAGGGCATTGTGGCTACTATAAGGGTATTGTGGCTATTATAATGGGGTATAAGGGGTATTGTGGCCATTATAAGGGCATTGTGGCTATTATAAGGGTATTGTGGCCATTATAAGGGCATTGTGGCTACTATACGGGTATTGTGGCTATTATAATGGGGTATAAGGGGTATTGTGGCCATTATAAGGGTATTGTGGCTATTATAAGGGTATTGTGGCTACTATAAGGGTATTGTGGCTATTATAATGGGGTATAAGGGGTATTGTGGCCATTATAAGGGTATTGTGGCTATTATAAGGGTATTGTGGCTACTATAAGGGTATTGTGGCTATTATAATGGGGTATAAGGGTATTGTGGACATTATAAGGTCATTGTGACCATTATAGGGGTATTGTGGCTATTATAAGGGTATTGCAGCCATTATAAGGGAATTGTGGCCATTATAAGGGTATTCTGGCTATTATAAGGGCATTGTGGCTATTATAAGGGCATTGTGGCTATTATGAGGGCATTTTGGCCATTATAAGGGTATTGTGGCTACTATAAGGGCATTTTGGTTACTATAACGGTATTGAGGCCATTATATGAGCATTGTGACTATTATAAGGGCATTGTGGCTACTATAAGGGTATTGTGGCCATTATAAGAGCATTGTGGCTATTATAAGGGCATTGTGGCCATTATAAGGGCATTCTGGCTACTATAAGGGTATTGTGGACATTACAAGGGCAGTGTGGACATTATAAGGGCATTGTGGCTACTATAAGGGTATTATGGCCAGTTTAAAGGTATTGTGGCTATTATAAGGGCATTGTGGCTGACATTAAATACAGTCTGTGGATATAGCTGTCCTAGCTGACATGTGAAATCTGCCTTCCATTCATTTCAATGGGAGACAATACTCGATTTATTCAGTTAGAGGAAAATATCTGTATCCTGCTTGTCTTTCATCTGTATTTCGCCCGGGAACTCTTATTGAAACGAATGGCGGGTGGAAAATACACCTATACCCTTGACCAGAATTTACCAAAATCTGCTTGCGGAATTTGGAATTCTATAAATTCCGTTTCAAATTCTGCTTCAAATTCAATGTCAAATTTTACCGCTTGCCAAATTCGGCGTCAAATTCCATTACATCCCATTATGCTTAGGATATTTTTAGACCAGGTAGAAAAAAATAACGGTGGACAGGAAGGAGTTAAAGACTGACGTGAGGAACAGAAACATTTGGCACACAAAGACTACACAAAAAGGAGTAGCTTAGACCTGAGGAAGGGTCTTCAAAAAGTTTTCGCTGTCGGAAGAAAGTCCAGCCAAGTGTTCACGTGAAACAAAGACCTTCATAAAAACAAGTCACATTTTACTCATAGAACGCAATAAGAAAAACTAACACGCTAAGAGCGCTCATGATATAACCCGGAATAATGGTTCTAAGGGTATGCAGTGCATTAAACCCCACAAGATAAAAGGACAGATTGAAACGACTCGTGTCTTGTGTCTTGTGGAGTGCCAGACACCAAGCTCTTGATACACAATGGCGTTATGTAAATCAGGTAAGCATCAATGGAAGAGACATTTCATGATACAGCAGAGCCGAATGGTTGACTCTTTGATGGACTTCGTCTAATTAGCGTCTATTATATACATCTAGAAGTAACGAGTCATTTCATTAGGGCGGGGGGCATGCGGCATATACTAAACCCTCTATTGTTGCGTTTTGTTTTCCATACTTTGCCGACGCTCTTCAGACCTTCCTTTCAACCAAAGGAAAACTCAACTCTCTAAGTAAAGTTAGAAAATAGGGCCGCGAAGATTAACGTTCACAATTAGGCAACCTATGGCTCTACCGAGGCACAGTTACTCATGGGGTCTAAGGTTTAGACGGTCCAAATTGAGGTTATAAAGTCTTAACGTTTCGAGGGCTATTGGATACATTTGGAGTATGTTTAGACTGTCTAGTCTCGCTACATTGGCTTGGATGACAACAAAAAAAACGGGTCAAAATTTAGGCACATTTTTGGGAACATGGTGGCACGATTTAGGGCGTGCCTATATTCTAATATAAATAGTCTAATAGTCATGGCGAGGAGACAACCACTGATGCCCTCCAGGGAAACGTTGGGGAAGTG
The DNA here is from genome assembly GCF_031893055.1 of Leptodactylus fuscus. NCBI lineage: Eukaryota > Metazoa > Chordata > Amphibia > Anura > Leptodactylidae > Leptodactylus > Leptodactylus fuscus. Next base: position 347,976,071 of record NC_134265.1, read on the forward strand.
ATAGTCTAGCAGAGATTCCCAAACTTTTTTTTTCTTGTAGACCTCTTTCACAATTTTACTGGTTTCGGTGGACCCCCTGCTGCTACATTTCTACCATATTCCCAGAACTTGTCAAAAAATGCAAAGATTAGAGCTACATAGGCCCCCGTCGAGTCTCCCATGGACCTCTGGGGGTCCACCTGGACCACTTTGGGAATCACTGGTCTAAAGGCTCCCAAAATGTAAAGGATGAAAATATAGCAGAACCCAAAAATGTCCACAGTCCTCCTGATTGTGCCCCTTAATATCTGAAAATGTAAGGTTCAGACTTGTACTGGTTCAGGCTAGACTGCCCAATGGATTTGTTCACAGGGAAGATAAGATACCACCAAAGAGGTCGGGCAGGGATTTACTTCCCTCCCCCATTGCACAATTGCCTGACTACTGGGAGAGTCATTAGATGTAATTGGCAGCTGACGACTATTGAGAGTAAGGCCTCGTTCACATCTGTGTTTGTATTCCGTCCGGGGGAGTCCACATGAGGATCCCCCGAAGAGAATACCGAACACAACTGCAAGCGGTGTGCCAGTGAAAGACTATAATGGGGTCTGCGTGCTCGCCGCCAGATCTCCGCAGGGATCTTGCGGACAGGAGAGTAGTTCACAATCTACTTTCATGTCCGCATGATTTGTGCGGCAAACACATGGACCCCATTATAGTCTATGGGGTTCGTGTGCTTTTACTGCACACCGCTTGCAGTTGTATCCAACTCCCCGAACGGAATACTGAATGCAGATGTGATCGCGGCCTAAGACTGTAGTGACGCCTGCAAATAGACTGAGTAGGCATAAGCGGTGACTAGTATTTGTCCACCTACAACCACCAATCCTCAGGTAACCGGAAAATTGGTTCCAGTATTATTGTGGTATACAGTACTACATCAGTCACCTATATTCCTATAGCATATGGGGACACTCTCTTGTCTTCGAGGTCATATAAAGGGCGATATTTTTGCATCTTCTTCCACTTCTGCTCATTCAAGGCTTCTCCTTTCCTACTTTGCACATCTGACCATTGTCCTTGTTCTTGTCTTACCTAAACACTTGCATATTGTAACCTCCGGAGATCAACTTAGCATTCTTATAACTCTACTTCAACTAAAACATCTTGATAGATTTCTTTGTAAGACAATGTAACATAACGAGTTACTAAATCCTAGTCCCTTCCTTGGCTTTTTCTGGATCAACCCTACTAGAGAGGTGAACCACCAATCATCCATTTCTAGAAACCAAGTTTGCAAAGAGACCATTTTTGATGCAAGTCAGGAGGGGTAGAAAGAAAAGAGAATTTTGGTTAAAAAAAAAAAAAAATCCAAAAATTATACAAAAATTGCTTTCTAGAAAACTGGCCTAAAGGATAAATACGACAGGAACCATTGTGACTGTCAAGCAATACTAATGACAACTCAATGAACTCTAACTTCATTGCCTAATAGGATGTGTCAGGTAGATGTATCTCAATGAATATGAATGCACTGGAGCACTGTCTTGAGTACATGATTAGCATGAAAGAAAAATATATTTCCTTATTTAATTTTCTACCTCTCGTAGCTGGAGGCCTGTGAGTTGAGATAAAGTATTCATTCGAAGGGAAAATTCCACCAAGCTAATTTTGACTTCTCTACTATTCTTCTAGGAAGGGCTACACGTCCACATACCGATATCCTTCCCTCAAATCAAATCAAACAGGCTTTATTGGCACGTCCGAATAGATATTTGGCATTGCCAAAGCTGGTAAAGCGGGGGGGGGGGGGGGGGAGTTGGAGTTGGGGGGGGAGTGGTGGGTATTAGGGGGTGGTGTGGTTGGTTTGGGGTATAACAGTCCGTGAAGTCTCATCTTTCTCTTAGTTGGTGGCCGCTATATGGGGAGGTGGGATGGGGTGGGTGGTTTGTGGTATAACAGTCCGTGGAGTCTCATCTTCCTCTTGTTTGGTGACAGCTGGACACGTATTGGGCAGCGATCTCCACAGTGGCCTCTTCTTCTCCCAGTAGGATGTAGAGTTTCCTCTTCTCGTCTGCAGATATGAAGTCTGGGATGTGGGCAGAGAGTCTTTGGTAGTAGACGGCCCTCACAGCTGAGTATTTGGTGCAGTGTAGCAGGAAGTGGGTCTCGTCTTCTAGGGCCCCCTGGTCACAGTACTGGCACAGTCTCTTCTCCCGTGGCTTGTACGTCTGCCTGTATCGCCCCGTCTCTATCTCCAGGTTGTGGGCGCTCAGTCTGTACCGGCTCAGGGTCTGTCTGTGCTTGGGGTGGCGTATTCTCTCCAGGTAGGTGGCCATGGTGTAGTCCCTTTGCAATGACTGGTACACAGTGAGTTTCTTGGAGTTATTTATTGCATTTCTCCATTCCTCTATGTACCGCTCTTTGTCTCTCTCAATTACTCCTTTTATTTGAGCCTTGTTCAGGGCATGTTGGGGGTTTTGGCTTGGCAGATGGCTGATGCTTGGTTGGGGGTATCAGTTTTTCTCAGGGCTCTGTGGCTCAGCCAGGCTTGGTGGTGGTAAGAGCCAGGACTGCTGTCCTGTATGTGAGTCCAGAATGATAGTGCCCTCTTCTGCATGGTGAGTCATAGGGGGAGTCTGCCTAGCTCTGCCCGACATCCCATGTTGGAGGTGCTGTGGTGGACATGGAGGGGGTACTTGTAGAACTCCAGGTAATGGTCAGTATACTGGTAAGACCTAGGACAGTGGTCTTCAAACTATCAAGCTCTAGTAAGGGTCTAACTACAACTCCTGATATGTTGCTGTCAAGGCTACAGTCTAGAGGAACGAACATTTTGCCAGTATCAAGAACATGGATTCTTTATTGTAAGAGGAGTGAGACTATGGAACTCAATGCCAGAGGACGTGGTAATGGTGGACTCATTGAGCAAGTTCATAGAGGACCTGGATGTCTTTCTTGAATTGGAAAACATTCCAAGTTAAAATTTAAAAAGTTGATGGAGGGTTTTGGATTTGGATTCCTAAAGGAATTGTTTATTCTGACATGGGGCAATTGGCATTACCTTCTTCTGGGTCAACATTGTAGGGTAATAGCTTGGACTTGATGGACTTGTGTCTTCATCCAACCTCATCTACTATGTAACATTGTAAAAGTTGATTGAACCCACAGGTGTTGGAGGCTGATGATGCTCCATTAGGAAATATCAAGGGTCCAGGAATTTTGGATTTCCCCACATCCAGTCCTTTGTTCTCACGGGAGATAGGCCATCATCGGAGAGTTATTCTCTTGACCCAGCAGCATAACTAAAGTTTTGAGGGCCCCAACTCATCCCTACAGCGAATTCCTGATAGTGATGGTTATGGGGGCTAAGGAGTTTAATCCACCTTAGTGTGGTTGGGGTAATGTGTGGGTCTCCTTGGTTTATGGGTCAGATGGAAGCAGTAATCTCAATACTAATACCAGTGCTCACGGGATGACTGCACCCTTTGGACCCCTCAAGTTACACCCCTGTCTTGACCCCACTGAAGTATACATGGACTTGTTTTTCTTGGATATCTCATGGTTATGGCCAGTTTAGCACTTTCACTAGGTAGATACAATGACAGAAGAAAGGCCAGTGACAGAACTTTTATCTGTTTCTCCACAATATCCTCTATTTTTGGTCTTCTCTAAGTACTTTATTATGACTGACAAGTGAAAGACAGGTAAGACCTGACATCTTACATCGCACGGTCACTAATGTTCTTCATCTGTATAGAGAGAGACAGAATAATTGCTACAAATATCATACTAAGGAAGGAATAAAAATATCTCCGCAGACATCATCATGTCCTCACAAAGCCATGCACAACACACAAGAATCTACTTCTTCATTAACTTTTTCCACTTATTGCTCTGCCTAATACAAGTCAGTGTGACATGGAGAGTCACTCAGCTGTATGATAAACAGAAATCGGCTGATTGGCCACCAATCTGCAAGTCATTCCCCATCTTGTGGACAGGGAATGACTTGCCCCGATGGAGAAAACCCCGTAATGAAGGAGGGCAATGGGACCCTCATTCTAGTGACTGGTGAAGGTCCATTGCAAACCTGTATGACCCCATGATCACAGCACAAACTCACCTAGTACAATCAGGTCACGCAGCCATACACAACACAACAATCAGGTCCTGCACCCATACACACTACAATCAGGTCCCGCAGTCATACACACTACAATCAGGTCCCGCAGCCATACACACTACAATCAGGTCCCGCAGTCATACACACTAAAATCAGGTCCCGCAGTCATACACACTACAATCAGGTCCCGCAGTCATACACACTACAATCAGGTCCCGCAGTCATACACACTACAATCAGGTCCCGCAGTCATACACACTACAATCAGGTCCCGCAGTCATACACACTACAATCAGGTCCCGTAGCCATACACACTACAATCAGGTCCCGCAGTCATACACACTACAATCAGGTCCCGCAGTCATACACACTACAATCAGGTCCCGTAGCCATACACACTACAATCAGGTCCCGCAGTCATACACACTACAATCAGGTCCCGCAGTCATACACACTACAATCAGGTCCCGCAGTCATACACACTACAATCAGGTCCTGCACCCATACACACTACAATCAGGTCCCGCAGTCATACACACTACAATCAAGTCCCGCAGTCATACACACGACAATCAGGTCCCGCAGTCATACACACTACAATCAGGTCCCGCAGTCATACACACTACAATCAGGTCCCACAGTCATTCACACTACAATCAGGTCCCGCAGTCATACACACTACAATCAGGTCCCGCAGTCATACACAGTACAATCAGGTCCCGCAGTCATACACACTACAATCAGGTCCCACAGTCATTCACACTACAATCAGGTCCCGCAGTCATACACACTACAATCAGGTCCCGCAGTCACACACCCAACAATCAGGTCCTGCACCCATACACGCTACAATCAGGTCCCGCAGTCATACACACTACAATCAGGTCCCGCAGTCAGACACACTACAATCAGGTCCCGCAGTCATACATACTACAATCAGGTCCCGCAGTCATACATATTACAATCAGGTCCCGCAGTCATACATACTACAATCAGGTCCCGCAGTCATACATACTACAATCAGGTCCCGCGGTCATACACACTACAATCAAGTCCCGCAGCCATACACACTACAATCAGGTCCCGCAGTCATACACACTACAATCAGGTCCCGCAGTCATTCACACTACAATCAGGTCCCGCAGTCATACACACTACAATCAGGTCCCGCAGCCATACACACTACAATCAGGTCCCGCAGTCATACACACTACAATCAGGTCCCACAGTCATTCACACTACAATCAGGTCCCGCAGTCATACACACTACAATCAGGTCCCGCAGTCATACACACTACAATCAGGTCCCGCAGCCATACACACTACAATCAGGTCCCGCAGTCATACACACTACAATCAGGTCCCGCAGTCATACACACTACAATCAGGTCCCGCAGTCATACACAGTACAATCAGGTCCCGCAGTCATACACACTACAATCAGGTCCCGCAGTCATACACACTACAATCAGGTCCCGCAGTCATACACACTACAATCAGGTCCCGCAGTCATACACACTACAATCAGGTCCCGTAGCCATACACACTACAATCAGGTCCCGCAGTCATACACACTACAATCAGGTCCCGCAGTCATACACACTACAATCAGGTCCCGTAGCCATACACACTACAATCAGGTCCCGCAGTCATACACACTACAATCAGGTCCCGCAGTCATACACACTACAATCAGGTCCCGTAGCCATACACACTACAATCAAGTCCCGCAGTCATACACACTACAATCAGGTCCCGCAGTCATACACACTACAATCAGGTCCCGCAGTCATACACACTACAATCAGGTCCTGCACCCATACACACTACAATCAGGTCCCGCAGTCATACACACTACAATCAAGTCCCGCAGTCATACACACGACAATCAGGTCCCGCAGTCATACACACTACAATCAGGTCCCGCAGTCATACACACTACAATCAGGTCCCACAGTCATTCACACTACAATCAGGTCCCGCAGTCATACACACTACAATCAGGTCCCGCAGTCATACACAGTACAATAAGGTCCCGCAGTCATACACACTACAATCAGGTCCCACAGTCATTCACACTACAATCAGGTCCCGCAGTCATACACACTACAATCAGGTCCCGCAGTCACACACCCAACAATCAGGTCCTGCACCCATACACGCTACAATCAGGTCCCGCAGTCATACACACTACAATCAGGTCCCGCAGTCAGACACACTACAATCAGGTCCCGCAGTCATACATACTACAATCAGGTCCCGCAGTCATACATATTACAATCAGGTCCCGCAGTCATACATACTACAATCAGGTCCCGCAGTCATACATACTACAATCAGGTCCCGCGGTCATACACACTACAATCAAGTCCCGCAGCCATACACACTACAATCAGGTCCCGCAGTCATACACACTACAATCAGGTCCCGCAGTCATTCACACTACAATCAGGTCCCGCAGGCATACACACTACAATCAGGCCCGCAGTCAGACACACTACAATCAGGTCCCACAGCCATACACACTACAATCAGGTCCCGCAGCCATACACACTACAATCAGGTCCCGCAGTCATACACACTACAATCAGGTCTCGCAGTCATACACACTACAAACAAGTCCTGCAGCCATACACACTACAATCAGGTCCCGCAGTCATACACACTACAATCAGGTCCCGCAGTCATACACACTACAATCAGGTCCCGCAGTCATACACACTACAATCAGGTCTCGCAGGCATACACACTACAATCAGGTCCCACAGTCATACACACTACAATCAGGTCCCGCAGTCATACATACTACAATAAGGTCCCTACTAGGCCACCACCTGGGGTCTGCAGATACCCCAAAGTACAATAACTTCCACTTGAAACTAATTCGACCCAAAGCAAATATTTGCCGAACCATCCAACCTCAAAGCAAACCTTCCGAGGCTCGCCTATCTCCAATCAGTACATGATGCACATTCTATAGGGGCAATATATAGTACCTCATGTCAAACACAACTCCACGTACATGTATGCATATATGGATACATGTTGTATGTAAAGCGTTTGTATAACTCGGTCAGTGGACAGTTCCTTTCTCCACCACTTGTTCTACACAAACTCCAGTCTGGAGGATGAATCACCTCCCTCAGTGGGACCTTTCCAATATCATTATAGAGGTTTTTATCTCATATTTGTGTAAATTGTGTGAATCCTGACAGCCTTGTGCTACAACATGGGCAGCCAATGGCTTCTTAAGTGGCTAATCTACGCTGAGCAATATTGATTCCTCTTTCCCATCTGGATTATATTAGTTAACACCGTTCCCAAGACTGCAAAAATCAAGTTGTTCAGCTCACGTTGCAAAGTATCAGTCTGTTCTCGCATTCACCGCCGATAGGTTTCAAATGAAGGAATAATACGACGATCTATTTACATCCTTCATGTCAATCTGCCGCCAAATGAGGAATTGGCTTGTGTTCAGACGCATCTTCCCTGCCCTCTTCTCCTTACGTAATGCACGGACATAGCGGAGATGAGTTTGTCCTCCGTCCATGACAAATGTGGATGGCATTCCAATAGGAAATGTGCGTGTGTGGATAAAGTCTTAGAGGGATTATGTGGGGGAGAAACATGCTCAGAATAGGTTAAAGGCATAAACAGAAACAGGATCCCCTGCCCCTCCCGTTCAAACATCTCTGGTCTATACAGGTCTCTGCACAAGATATACCTGTTCGGTGGGTGACCATTGTGACCAGGGAAGACACTCCTTGAGATGGGACCATGCAGTAGTGACCAGCCAAAGGTAGCTTTCTTCCAAACAGCACCACCTCTTTCCACAGGTTGTCTGTGGTATTGCAGCTCAGTCTGATTTATCAATAGTCCTAAGCTACAACAGCATCGGCGGGTATGGTGCTGTTTCTGGAAGGTTTTAATCCTGTGCTACGTCACCTCCATCAACTCTTTGCGTCCTTCAACACTAACATACCTCCCAACTTTTGAAGAACTGAAAGAGGGACAAAATGTGCGGCGCGCATAGCGCCCCGCGGCAAATTTAGCCCCGCCCACTTTGTGTTGACTCCGCCCACTCGTTAATTTTTCATGTACCCGCACACAGTATAATCCTCCTACAGTCACCCGTAAATGATATGTCCCCCCTCTATCTCTCCCCCAGTTTCATATACACCCTTCATCTGCCCCCAGTTTCATGTCCCTCTTCCATCTATGCCCCCAGATTCATGTCCCTCCATCTCTTCCCCCAGATTCATGTCCCCCCAGATTCATATCCCCCCTCCGTCTCTGCCCCCAGATTCATGTCCCCCTCCATCTCTGCCCCCAGATTCATGTCCCCCCATCTCTGCCCTCAGATTCATGTCCCCCCATCTCTGCCCCCAGTGTCATGCCATCCTCTCCTTCATCTGCCCCCAGATTCACGTTCCACCTCCACATTACACTTACCTTCTCCTCCGCTCCCTCGCCGCTCTCTGTGCGCTTCTCTCACTGACACATATGTCAGCTCCTTGCTTCAGCCGCATATGTGTTCAACTCTGGACGCAGATCTGAGTTGAAATCGGGACATACCTCCCTCCAACCGGGACCGCGGGACATGTCACCCAAATCGTGAATGTCCCGCGGAAATCGGGACGGTTGGGAGGTATGACACTAATTTCAGCATAGTTGGATTTTTTTTTTCTCTAGCCCCCCACCATTCCTGTGCAATCAATGCAGTTAGTTGCAACACCCAATATGTCTGATTATTTCTACTGTCAGGTGGGTGGTCCCTGTCTGGCTGCTCTAGCCAAGGACCACCCCGTTTAAGACTAGAGAGCCTAATTAGCATATCAGGTGCTGAACTCATCAGCATGGAATGGATGGGTCTAGCAAAAAATTGCAACTATGCTGGAACCAGTGGAGCAGAATCTATTGGAGGATGCAAAGAGTTGGAGTTGCATTTAGTTGAAGTTGCATTTCGTCCACTCTGCTCCATCTGTAGACTGTTCTTTATGGACAATCCATAATAGTCTCAGTTACTCTCTTGGGCGGTGGAAGCCGCATCTTTGTGCAGTCTGGTTGACGTCTGACACTGGGAGGCCGAGATCCTTCAGAGGAATTTCTATTGAAAAAATCCTGAGCCACAGCCTGGCTGAATGTAAAGAAGGGCGGGCGAGAACCATTGTATTCTGGTGCATAGAAGGGGGGCAGCGATCAGACTGGAGATACTGGGGGGCCAGTACAGATTTACCAGTCAAAGCTTTCCCACCTCTTTTTAACCCCTTAGCAGTTGAGCACTTGATGGTTCATAAGTTATAAGGTTTTTATCGGTCGGCAAAGTAATTTTTGCTTTGTTTTTATCTTGACACCCAGGACTGCATTTCGTACCTTTATATTGTAATATTGTCTTTTTTATGTATGTTTTTAGTTTTAATAAAGGTGTATTATACAACTATATAAAAGCTATTTCTGTCTATTATCTTCCTATAATTTTTCATAATTAATTAATTAATTACATCAAATAGTTAAATTATTTAAATTTCTTTCCTTCTTCATATATATATATATATATATATATATATATATATATATATATATATATATATTACAGCATATATATATATATTACAGCATATATATCTGTCTAGTATCAAAGTGAACTTGTCGGAGCTGCCTGGTGCACCTGGGGTGTGACCCTGCCCGTCAGAGCGTCCTGTAGGGGTGTGACCCTGCTTGTCAGTCGCCGCACACCAGGCCCTGTCAATCTGTATGTTAAGGGGAGAACCGGGGGGAAGACACTGTAACGCCCCAAGAATAATGAACAGCTCATTTGCATACAAATAAAAGTTCATTTTCTTGGAAGCAAAATTGCACTTGGATTCTAAAAAAGTTCCATTCACTAAATCACCAACCGTCCCTACAGCAGATAAGGGGCTTATGGATGCTAGGTGGGGTGGCATAGATGCACAAGTCCAGTTTCTTTTGTCCAAAACAAAGGTAGAGTTTATTTTCACTCAAAAAGCTAGTGCAGCAACAAAAGGAAACAATACAAAAATAAATCCCTGCCCGGCTAGGCTCTAACTAAACATAGAATAGGTTACCTCACCTAGAAGAACAAAAATCCAAAAGCCAGAGGAATCATTCAGGACACAACTCCAAAAATATGACCTCTCTGCCAAATTGTGCCCCAAAGTCTGCTACTGGAGCAACTTCTTAAGCCTCCCTTGATGAGCAGACTGCAGCTGAGTCGCTGCTGGAACATCCCCAAAGTGTGGACTGGAGGGGGGTGGAATGACAGGTCCCACTACCAACCAACCTGCCGTTCCTAAAAATCCAGCCCAGTACTGAGCATTTACCAAAATGCTCAGCAGACGAAAGTTGTCTGCTGAGAACAAACATTCCTGGAGTTTTCTCATCTCACCCACCTGAGTAGTCTTGGTGAGATGTACACCCCCTCCATTACCTGACCAGCCATCGGCTTACAATATGTTGGGATGGATGAAGGACAATCTTCAGACTAAGCCTATTATGTACGGGGCGGATATCTACGGGATACATACAGATTACTGAGATCATTCCGGAATAGAATTTTCATTTTGGATGAAATACTCTGAATTGTTCGGAGACAAATGTCCAAATGGCGTAGCGCTCAGCGTGACCTCACACTAACCTCACCACGGAGGAGCAATCGGCACGACGTTGCCTTCAACTCTCCCGTCAGCCCAGTCTCATAAACTTGGCAGATGGTAAGAGTAATTGATTACATGCAGCAGCCTAAATAACCTCTCAACAATCTCTGCTCGCACCGTATGAACCTTCCTCTCCTCAAAACACATTTCTCCGGCACATTTGTCTAAGCATCAAACAATATGCAGAAAATTAAAAGTAATTGCTGATCCAAAAATGCAGGCGCAGACACCGATCCAGTCATATGTCTGCTGTCTGAAGGTGCAAATCACTCTGATCACATTAGATAGGCTCGGCTACATCCTGCGGCGAAAGACTTCTACTATACCGGGGCGTACAGATGGAGAAGAGCAGTGGTAGTGATAAAACAGTCATCTGTCTGTAGATCTGGCAGCATCATGGAGTATCCACCTAGTGTATCTATCAGTCTCATATGTATCTCATCTGTCTATCCCATATCTATCTAATGTAACTATCTATCTATCTATCTATCTATCTATCTATCTCACTATCTCACTATCTCCTATCTATCTATCTATCTATCTATCTATCTATCTATCTATCTATCTATCTATCTATCTCCTATATAATCTATCTCATGTATATCATCTATCTGTTTATCCCATATCTTTCTTTCTTTCTTTCTTTCTTTCTTTCTTTCTTTCTTTCTTTCTTTCTTTCTTTCTTTCTTTCTTTCTTTCTTTCTTTCTTTCTTTCTTTCTTTCTTTCTTTCTTTCTCATCTATCTATCTATCTATCTATCTATCTATCTATCTATCTATCTCCTATCTATCTATCTATCTATCTATCTATCTATCTATCATTTATCTATCCATCTATTATCTATCTCCTATCTATCTATCTATCTATCTATCTATCTCCTATCTATCTATTTATTATCTATCTATCTATCTATCTATCTATCTATCTATCTATCTATCTATCTAACTATCTATCTCCTATCTATCTCTCTATCTATCTACTATCTATCTATCTCCTATCTATCTCTCTATCTATCTCCTATCTATCTATCTATCTATCTATCTATCTATCTATCTATCTATCTATTATCTATCTATCTATCTATCTATCTATCTATCTATCTATCTATCATCTCCTATCTATCTATCTATCTATCTATCTATCATCTCCTATCTATCTATCTATCTATCTATCTATCTATCTATCTATCTATCTCCTATCTATCTATCTATCTATCTATCTATCTCCTATCTATCTATCTATCTATCTATCTATCTCCTATCTATCTATCTATCTATCTATCTATCTATCTATCTCCTATCTATCTATCTATCTATCTATCTATCTATCTATCTATCTATCTATCTATCTCTCATATCTATCTATCTATCTATCTATCTATCTATCTATCTATCTATCTATCTATCTATCTATCGTAGCTGTTATGTCTTTCTAAGGCCTGACCCAGATCAGACAGTACATGGATGATGGCCGTGCCCCTACAGACCCATTAATTGACATCAGTGAGTCCGGGCCACATAATACACAGTAATAGGACCTGCCCTGAGTTGTGCCCCCGGCCCCTGATAATACACGATTGTGTATAGGAGGCCACAGAATACAATGGCACTCACGACCAGCACACTGACAATGCGCGCGTGTATGTACTGACAATACATGTATGTATCCATTCTCTCTATATAGAATTGCGTAATATTTTAGTAGATTCGAGCTCCGTTCACATTTAATGGAAAAACCCCAGAGTGTATTATTTTCTTACAAAATGATGGACATCTCAGCACAACACCCTTAACCCCATTATAAGTCTATAGGGTCCTTCAGGTGCCGCTGGTGTCCATTGTGTGACAACTCTGCCATGTTAAGACTCCCTAAGGCTCTGGTCAGATCTGCATTGACTTCCGTTCAGTCCAGGTTCTAGTGTCCATCAGTAAGCTTAGTGCGTCTTGCGAGTTCCACTATCCAGTTGGATAGAATATTATATATATCTCCCCCAGCATCCATCACCGCAGACAGAGAGATCCTCATTTATATAGACTGGCGCTGGAATATTCCGCTCATTGCATTTGATCCTATCTGCAGATAATAAATAGTCAGGTCCGCCGTGTTTTATTACGATCATGACTCTCATTGCGCCTCCTGCATTTACTCCAACATAATAGATTGCCTTACATTTGCTTATAAGCAGATTAATTCTGCTGCGTCTCATCTGTTTTATGCATTACAAGAACTGCTTCACGATAGAACTTCAAGAAGTGTCTCATCTAGCCAGCCAGGACCCTGCGGAGGCAAGTACCCTGACACGGGTGGGGGTCCCTGGTTCAGATGAGGTCCCTAGTCATGCTTCAGGGGACGTTAATGAATAATAGATGTACTTAGTGGTTACCTATAGGTGGCAGTCACAGAGAGTCTGCTCCTTCTGGAGGAGAACTCATTTGCATATTTCTTCCCAGGAAGCATTGCCTGAAAGACTCTCTACACTAGCTAGATCTCCTCAATGAAAACTGGTTAAACTCCAGAGAAGATGTGATGGCCTCAATCTCTTAGTGTTACTCACTGCCCAAGCAAAAGTAGAGACATACAGTATGTTTATCTAGCCTTAGTCTTAAAGGGAAGTTTTCACCATAACCCTTTAAATCAACCCAGCCCCGTACATAGATAGGTTAAGGTTTCCTGAATCGAACAGTGTCTTCCCTTCGTGAATCGGTGTCTCTGTTGCCAAGATATCACCATTTTTGTCACTATTTAATGGAGATTTCAAGAGTAACAGCGACGCCCACATTGCTGCAAAGTACTCATTTGCATATTGACAAAAACAGTGCTATCTCAGCAATGGAGGCAGTGATTCACCACTTGTTTCAGGTGACCCGAACCTGCAGGGCTCGGATTATATGTTGAGTTTTCGTGGCCATACAAAATGTTGACTAAACCCACCCAGTTCGGTGGAACCAACCATCTAATGTGTATGGGGGCCCTGATGGCCAATGTCAGGACAGACAAGGATCAGGAAGTTGGATTTTAACATGCCCCATCCTTTTGTTAACATGGAATATAAGTAGGGTTGAGCCGATCTTGACTTTTCAGGATCCATTTTGAAATCCGATTTCCGATCATTTTTCATTCAAACCCGATCTCGATCCCAATTCCGATCCCAATGCAAGTCAATGGGATTGTTTTTATTAATCGGAGATCAGATTTTAAAAGCAATCCTATTCACTATACAGCATGGAATCTAACAATGGAACGCTTTAATTGTTAGAATCCACGCTGTGTAGTGATTTTTTTAAATATCTAAGTAGCCAGAGGATTTTTTTTTAATCCTCTGGCTACTTAGTCCCCGCTGGTGTCCACTTACCTGCAGAGATGGCTGCTCCGGTGCCCGGTGTTCTCGTTCTTCTTCGCCTCGCTGTCCCCTGCCTCCCAGATTAGGAGAGTGTGGGTGGGTACTGGGAAGGGAGACGTCACATCTCCCCGCCCTGTACCCACCCACACTCTCCTAAGCCACAAGCCCCGCCTTCTTCCTAGCTCTTTAACACTAACCTGGGAGGCGGGGGCAGCGAGGTGAAGAAGAACGAAAACACTGCGCACCGGTCCAGCCATTTCTGCAGGTAAGTAGCTAATAGAGATGTTAACTAGTCTCCCATTAGAATGAATGGACGCAGCCGGCGCGCAGGGGTTTAAGGATGTGTGCTGGCTGCTTCCATTCATTCCTATGGAACCGCAGTGGAGCGTTCACACTGAGTATACACTCCGCTCAGAGTGAGTGGAGCGTACACTCAGTGTGAAGGCTAACATTGTTAGCTTTTCCCACAATGCTTGGCCAGTAGCAAAGCATTGTGGGAAATAATCACCGATCTCGATCCCACCTAAAAAGATCGTGTTCGGAATTCCGATCGCGATCGTGAAATTTTCTCAATCAACGATCGGAATCCGATCTTTTCCAAACACGATCGCTCAACCCTAGATATAAACCATAAGGCCAATGGTGCACCTTTACCATTTTCCTGACTATGGCATCATTTTCAACTATGTCTTCAAAAGTGTCCTCTGTGGTTGGAAGGGGAGAAGGAAAATTTGAGCTTGAGGCATACAGGAGAAAAGAAAGACAGAGAAACACCCAAAATGCTCCTCCCTCTCCTTTGTAAGTTTGGTTGTTGTTGAAGGACCTGCACAAATGTGGTCATGTGATCAAATCTATGCAGGTGCAAAAACCGGAGAACCTGAAGGAGAGAGTGCTATGTAAGTGCCTGTGACCTGTACTTGATTATGGGGTCATCTGTGAGGGTCCTAATTTAGGGAATCTTGTCTGAAGATTTTGTCTATATCTAGAAGAGTCTGAATTTATAGGGTCTGGTCTCGTAGTTTGTATTTAGGGGTCTCTGGTTAGAAGATGTTGTGAACTGGGGGTCTGTTTCTATTATACCTATCTCTTCAATGGGGAAGGGGGCACTTACTATATGAAACCTTTGCATTAGGCCACCAGTGTGTCAAATTTGCCCTGTTTAGGTAAATTACAAGCTTTATTATTTTGTCTATTATCTTGCTTATTATTAGTATAATTTTAAATTATTATTATTATTATTTTATTGCAATTTTTTGATTTTTTTTGTTCTAACTTTAATGGTATTGCACATAAACAGACATTAAAAAAACAGTCAGTATCGAGGCAAGGACATTTCTCTCCCAGTTCTGCAACCCCGGAGCCTTTTTTCCTTCTCAAATGTTCTTTTTCCTCCTAAAAAGCTTTTTCATGGTTCCCTGCTCCTTGAAATTAAAGACAAAAACTTAAAGATCAGGATCTAAGTTGATCCTGGTCGTGAAGGGAAATTAAAATCCCTGCACAGATGGCTGCCACGGCCGCCGCCGCTCTCATACCGGAGGCTGGGAGGGAGCGATACGGCAAAAGCCACAAATCAACTGTCAGTCTGTAATGAGCAATGAACACAGGGGTTAAAGTCACCGCAAAGATGGAAAGGATCCCGAGCTCGATGTGAATCCTATGTAGTAAAATGGTTTGTGACCATGGGAAATCAATGGAAATACCGGCCCGATGTGACACCATGGCGGTAGATGATGTAGAAGGGGGTCCCAACACCGAGGGGGCCTAGGGGGCTCATATTCAGGCAGGAAAGACGTACGGTATATTACAATGTCCCTATGATGTCATCATTATGTAAATATGTTTCATAGATCTTATACAGTCTGAAGAATATCATAACAATAAGGCAAGAGGTTTACCTAGGAAGTGACATCAATGGGAGTTGAGTGGCAGCCACTATAAAGGGCAACGAGCCAATTGCTTCTGGCTCCATGTTGGAAGTGGTCCCATATGGCCAATCCTTGACCGTACAGATGTTTATAGCCTAGCCTAAGGATTTCTGTCCAATCCCTTTAGAGGTGATTGGATTAGACCTATGAAATACAGATTAAGAAAACCTTCATCTCCCCAGCTCAAGATGTCTTCAGCAGTTCATCTGGTCATCATGGAGAAAGACAGGACAGGGAGTGACTGACGGGTGTACAAACGTGGTCCAAACAATGAAAACTCCAGCCCCATCCATATCAATAAAGGTCAGGGCACGTGCCCCACCAGCCCCATCTAAACTGGACTTCTGGTTCCATCATTTGGGACTCCAATGACTATGAGGAGTTAGAAAGGAATTCCTCGACTTAGGCATGGCATAGTCACAGGATATACAATAAACATGTGATGCCTTTAGGACCTACTAGAAGAATGAGGGTCCTTCAACTTGCTTGACCTCCAATAGGCTTCATGCAGATACACATGCTGTGTTCAAAGCTACCTTTCAATTGAGACCCCATCTGAGCACATCTGCCATGGATGGCTGGTGGACACCCACTACCTCAATAGATAGTCCAAAATCTGTTTCATAAACCCTAACTTTAAAGTATTGGAATCACAGAACCAAGTTGTCCCAATGGATGAGTGTTTTTCAACCTTCTCAAGCCAAGTACCTCTTTATGAAAAACTGACTACCTCCATGTACCTCCAGATCTTTTTGTTTATGTAGACATCTATGGCAGGCAAATGCTAAAAGTTTGGAAAGTCTTATGGTGGAAAATGAAGAAGAAATTCCTCTTCATTTTCCACTGCCGGCAATTTTGTGCGGGCTAGCTTCAATGGGAGGCTGATGCAGTGCGTCAGCCTTCCGTCATGGCTCCTGATTAGGCGTGGATGAATTGGCCTAATAAGGAGGGAGTCAGGAACCGCGGACCCCGCTTTTTTCCACACTATGCAATTGGAGGCCGATTCTGGGAGGAATCTGCTCTGGGTTTGGGGAAGAAATCCACCGCCAAATCTGCAGCAAATTCCATGAGATTTTCCATGAGATTTTCACTCATCGGATCATAGACTTGCCCATTCAGCACAGGCTACCTGCTGTTGTAGACCTACTGCTTAACCCCTACCCTTCTGATATCTTTCTCTGCTTGGTTGACAGATATCAGAAGGGTAGGGTAAGGGTAGGTATTTGAAGATGGCGGATGGATAGGGCAGCACTAGACCCCAAGGAACTCGGAACCTGAGCACTCTCCAAATCTGCCATTTCTAGAGCACTGGTTCACAGCCATGGCAAGTATCCCATTAGACTAGACTACTTGGAATAATATTTGGGGACATGTACCACAGGTGGAGAACCATTGCAATAGATGGTGGCTCGAGTATCAGCATACTGATAGGTCATACATTTGGATACTCTTCTCCTAAGCTTCTTGCAAACATGGACACTAGATATTCAAGGACCCGTTCATGCAATACAATATCTGGCTTATCACTGCTCTATTGGCCTATTGGCAGACCTGTTGTTGTGTAGTTATTTTTGTGTTGCGGTAATAGTTATGGCTTCTGAAGACCTTATTGTGAAATAATAAAGGATTAATAAACTAAATATGATCTAGACAAAATGGAATATTGCTGAACTTCAAAGGGACAAAGTCGCCAAGGACGTGTGAACCTTCACCATAGAAAGGAATGAGTAAAGCCCGACATGAACAATGGCAGCCTTTCAGCAAACTACTACACAATAATTCTGTATGAATAGGCTGAAACTGGGCTAATATGTCACCATGTGACCATAGTACGGGCGAGTGGCGGACATCAAAGGGAAAATGCGTTTATATACACCATTCCATATAATAACCATCCATTATGGACGCCTTCAGGTCCTGTAATGAATATATTTAATCCCATGTAATATGTTTAATGACCATATGTGCACCGATGCTTCTCAAAAGGTACAGCGTAGCATCCAGTGGTGGACAGTCCAGATCTTAAAGGCCCAGATCTTAAAGGTCAAGATTGTGTTGCAGAAGAAGAATGATGGCCCTGTTCTTCTATTATGGCAAGATGTAACATAATAACACGGTGGAGAAAGTTGGATAAAGAAAAAATTCCAACAAGTCTGATATGGAACACTAACATGTTGGTCCAGAGAAAGGGAAAAACCACAGAAGGCCAACGTCACCCCGTTAGGGGGGAACAAATCCTTCCCAAGTTCAGATATGGAAGTCACAATGAATCCCAGCGGTGGAGATGTTGGAGTCCATGATACAGATGTCTCATTTATGAAGTGGACTCTTAAAGGGGTTATGAGGGGAGCAGAAGTGAAATGAGAAGCCTCGGGGCCCTAATGTAAAACCTGTGCTACATTGTGAAATACTAGTATATTTTATGAGGCAGAGGGACCTTACAGGGTATGATACCTCCTCACCCCCTATAACTACGCCACTGGTGGGGAGGAAAAATTTCTGAATTACTTTGCATTACCTCCAGAGGACTAAAAGTCTTCTCTTTCACCCTATTGATGGTCAAACTTTTCATCAACTGACTGACCCTGCTCTACTCCTACGGTTTTTTGAAACAGAGTAGAGCTGGGTCGGTCACATGAGACGAGTCCAAGTCTGAAATAGAAGACTTCCAATCTTCCAACAGCGATGTGAAAAGCTCAGAATCGGGGCAGAGGGTCGGCTGAACCGGCATCTCTATAAGGGCTCATTCACATGGGGCAAGAGGCCGAATCTACCTCAAAATCTGCCCCTCACAATAGAGGTCTATGTAGACCACTAGCGTTCTTTTTTGCGCTAGCGTTTTGTTCCCGTTCGTGCAAAAAGAAGTGAGCTGCCCTTTCTTCTGGCGGATTATGCAGATGATTCAGCCGCGCCGTCCGCCTTGCGACACCTCCCTCTGGACTAGGCTCATTCATTTGGGCGATGGAATGTGCACACGTGTGAACTAATCCTAAGTAAGCTGACCCCTATACTACAATGCTATAGATTTTATTTGTCCTATACAGCCCCTTTAAATTGCCCATCTACCTTAGATTAATTTTGGCCAATTCTGACAATTTCAGCAAGTTCCTGGGACTTGGTGTCTATCTTGTGGGGGTTTATTTTTGCCTTCTTCTGGATCAACGAGGTTGGCTTATACCTTGGACTTGATGGACTTTATTCACCCTTTTCAACTATGTCATTTTTCAAAAACTTTCATACATTTTACATAAAAATGGAAAAAAAATTGATCTTAATATAAACCAAATAAAATATCAACAGTTTCCTTTGGATCAAGGTGGGCCAAACGTAACATATTTTCCAGTAGGTTCTTCTTGGTTGGACATTTTGTGTCAAAACCATTTAATCCCGGCCATTAAGGACCATTTAGAAGGCATTGTTTCATTGGCGAATTGTAACATGTTGGCAGAATTACGGGAGGATGTATATTTGCTCTCCTACATCTTTAAATTGCCTCTGTCAGCGTAGATGTGCGTAATAAAGATCGCTAGCTAGTTAAGTCATCTGCACTCCCTCAGATAATAGGGAGCCATTAGTGCGCCTGCCCATCATGACTGGTTTTAGTCAGCAATAATTGACCAGGTTCCCAGTAAACAAGCGTTTTCCTTGCGAAATGTTCAGTATGACGGTAAAGTCAATGATAAAGGAACCCACAGGTGTTGTCTCGGAGCTTGTTAGGAGATTCGCTTTTTTCTGTAACAATTGAATATATGCCTAACGTCTATTGCCAGATTACCCAGACACCGCTGTGGATCGTACGCGTTAGCATGGATTTATTGGGTCAGGTTAAGTCTTTTCGCTAAACGGCAATTTAACCTTCTCCTCGCTACATTTTCTTAGTTTTCCTTTACAGCGATTTTTGTATTTTATCTTCTCACGCGAAAGAATAGCTAACCCAATAGAAAGGTTGACTTACGAGCAAGGTACGTTATGATATTTCTAAGAATAGGCGGGCCAACATGTCAAAGACATGAGACAACTTGGCTCCAATGTATAAGACTTTTTATATTTTGGTTTACTCATCGGTGGGGTTGAGCCGATCTTGAGAATTCAGGATCGTTTTTAAAATCCGATTTTTGATCATTTTCCATACGATCCCGATCATGAAATTTGCTCATTTGCCGATCTTTCCCTATCACTCAACACTAATGATAGCTTTTCCCACAATGATTGGCCAGTAGAGATGAGCGAGTAGTGTTCGATCGAGTAGGTGTTCGATCGAATACTACGGTATTCGAAATACTCGTACTCGATCAAACACTACTAGCTGTTCGAAGTTTAAGGTTCGATGCAGAACCAGAATACATTCTGCCAATCAACGCTGATTCTTCTCTTATCTTTAGAAGTCTTCTCCGTGCAGCGTCCCCGCGGTGTCTTCCGGCTGGAGTTCACTCTGCCTAGGCATCCGCTGGAGGAGGCGGAGTCTAAGATCGCTCCACACCAGTCTCCATTCAGGTCCGACCTTAGACTCCGCCTCCTCCAGCAGAGCCAGCGCTGATTGGTCGAAGGCTGGCCAAGGCATTCCTATGGCAATGCAGAGACTTAGCAGTGCTGAGCCAGTTCTGCTCACCGGCACACTCGGCTCTGCTACATCTGATGGCCAGCCTTCGGCCAATCAGCGCTGGCTCTGCCGGAGGAGGCGGAGTCTAAGGTCGGACCTGAATGGAGACTGCTGTGGAGCGATCTTAGACTCCGCCTCCTCCAGCAGAGCCAGCGCCGATTGGTCGAATTCCGTACTCTGGCCAATCAGCGCTGTCCAATGCATTCCTATGGGGAAAAGTTTATGTCACAAAAATCACAATTACACACCCGATAGAGCCCCAAAAAGTTATTTTTAATAACATTCCCCCCTAAATAAAGGTTATCCCTAGCTATCCCTGCCTGTACAGCTATCCCTGTCTCTTAGTCACAAAGTTCACATTCTCATATGACCCGGATTTGAAATCCACTATTCGTCTAAAATGGAGGTCACCTGATTTCGGCAGCCAATGACTTTTTCCGATTTTTTTTTTTTATGCCTCCGGTGTCGTAGTTCCTGTCCCACCTCCCCTGCGCTGTTATTGGTGCAAAAAAAGCGCCAGGGAAGGTGGGAGGGGAATCAAATTTTTTTGGAGTTTGTCACGTGATGTTCGATTCGAATCGAACACATCGAACACCCTGATATCCGATCGAACATGTGTTCGATAGAACACTGTTCGCTCATCTCTACACTACATGTATCAGAAGATAACCCGACCACAATAAGGACATCATGGCTGGTTATCAGGAGGACACTAGATGTATAAGAAGATAACCTGACCACAAGAAGGACATCATGGCTGGTTATCAGGAGGACACTACATGTATGAGAAGATAACCCGACCACAATAAGGACATCATGACTGGTTATCAGGAGGACACTACATGTATCAGAAGACAACCCGACCACAAGAAGGACATCATGTCTGGTTATCAGGAGGACACTACATGTATGAGAAGATAACCCGAGCACAATAAGGACATCATTAGAGATGAGCGAACAGTGTTCTATCGAACACATGTTCGATCGGATATCAGGGTGTTCGCCATGTTCGAATCGAATCGAACACCGCGTGGTAAAGTGCGCCAAAATTCGATTCCCCTCCCACCTTCCCTGGCGCCTTTTTTGCACCAATAACAGCGCAGGGGAGGTGGGACAGGAACTACGACACCGGGGGCATTGAAAAAAATTGGAAAAAGTCATTGGCTGCCGAAATCAGGTGACCTCCATTTTAGACGAATAGTGGATTTCAAATCCGGGTCATATGAGAATGTGAACTTTGTGACTATGAGACAGGGATAGCTGTACAGGCAGGGATAGCTAGGGATAACCTTTATTTAGGGGGGAATGTTATTAAAAATAACTTTTTGGGGCTCTATCGGGTGTGTAATTGTGATTTTTGTGAGATAAACTTTTTCCCATAGGGATGCATTGGCCAGCGCTGATTGGCCGAATTCCGTACTCTGGCCAATCAGTGCTGGCCAATGCATTCTATTAGCTTGATGAAGCAGAGTGTGCACAAGGGTTCAAGCGCACCCTCGGCTCTGATGTAGCAGAGCCGAGGCTGCACAAGGGTTCAAGCGCACCCTCGGCTCTGATGTAGGAGAGCTGAGGGTGCACTTGAACCCTTGTGCACCCTCGGCTCTGCTACATCAGAGCCGAGGGTGCGCTTGAACCCTTGTGCACACTCTGCTTCATCAAGCTAATAGAATGCATTGGCCAGCGCTGATTGGCCAATGCATTCTATTAGCCCGATGAAGTAGAGCTGAATGTGTGTGCTAAGCACACACATTCAGCTCTACTTCATCGGGCTAATAGAATGCATTGGCCAGCGCTGATTGGCCAGAGTACGGAATTCGGCCAATCAGCGCTGGCTCTGCTGGAGGAGGCGGAGTCTAAGATCGCTCCACACCAGTCTCCATTCAGGTCCGACCTTAGACTCCGCCTCCTCCAGCAGAGCCAGCGCTGATTGGCCGAATTCCGTACTCTGGCCAATCAGCGCTGGCCAATGCATTCTATTAGCGTGAACTGAGTTTGCACAGGGGTTCTAGTGCACCCTCGGCTCTGCTACATCAGATTGCTACATCTGATGTAGCAGTGCCGAGTGTGCATCAGATGTGTAGTTGAGCAAAACTGACTCAGCACTGCTAAGTCTCTGCATTCGCATAGGAATGCATTGGCCAGCCTTCGGCCAATCAGCGCAGGCTCTGCCGGAGGAGGCGGAGTCTAAGGTCGGACCTGAATGGAGACTGGTGTGGAGCGATCTTAGACTCCGCCTCCTCCAGCAGAGCCAGCGCTGATTGGTCGAGTTCCGTACTCTGGCCAATCAGCACTGGCCAATGCATTTCTATGGGGAAAAGTTAGCTTGCGAAAATCGCAAACTGACAGGGATTTCCATGAAATAAAGTGACTTTTATGCCCCCAGACATGCTTCCCCTGCTGTCCCAGTGTCATTCCAGGGTGTTGGTATCATTTCCTGGGGTGTCATAGTGGACTTGGTGACCCTCCAGACACGAATTTGGGTTTCCCCCTTAACGAGTTTATGTTCCCCATAGACTATAATGGGGTTCGAAACCCATTCGAACACTCGAACAGTGAGCGGCTGTTCGAATCGAATTTCGAACCTCGAACATTTTAGTGTTCGCTCATCTCTAGACATCATGGCTGGTTATTAGGAGGACACTAGATGTATAAGAAGATAACCTGACCACAAGAATGACATCATGGCTGGTTATCAGGCGGACACTACATGTATGAGAAGATAACCCGACCACAATAAGGACATCATGACTGGTTATCAGGAGGACACTACATGTATCAGAAGACAACCCGACCACAATAAGGACATCATGACTGGTTATCAGGAGGACACTACATGTATGAGAAGATAACCCGAGCACAATAAGGACATCATGGCTGGTTATTAGGAGGACACTAGATGTATGAGAAGATAACCTGACCACAATAAGGACATCATGGCTGGTTATCAGGCGGACACTACATGTATGAGGAGATAACCTGACCACAATAAGGACATCATGGCTGGTTATTAGGAGGACACTACATGTATGAGAAGATAACCCGAGCACAATAAGGACATCATGGCTGGTTATTAGGAGGACACTAGATGTATAAGAAGATAACCTGACCACAAGAAGGACATCATGGCTGGTTATCAGGAGGACACTACATGTATGAGAAGATAACCCGACCACAATAAGGACATCATGACTGGTTATCAGGAGGACACTACATGTATCAGAAGACAACCCGACCACAATAAGGACATCATGACTGGTTATCAGGAGGACACTACATGTATGAGAATATAACCCAGCAAAAATAAGAAAATCATGGCTAGGTATCAAGAGGACACTAGATGTATAAGAAGATAACCTGACCACAAGAATGACATCATGGCTGGTTATCAGGCGGACACTACATGTATGAGGAGATAACCTGACCACAATAAGGGCATCATGGCTGGTTATCAGGAGGACACTACATGTATGAGGAGATAACCCGACCACAATAAGGGCATCATGGCTGAGTTTCTGCCCACTACCAGACCATAGAAAGTCTCTACATTCCTGGTCATATCCATTGGTAACCAATCAAGACAAAAGACTGTCAAAAGAATGTAATTATATTTGTAATTACTTATATTTGCAGAAACTGTTACATCTTTAAATATGGTTACATTCAAGGGAAACCACTTTAAGTATTGGTGGTCTTGGAGAAGCAATCATTGGTTAATCAGTGAAGGTCCATCCTCTGAGAACCATGCTGCTGAGGATCTATAAGGAGTTGTGGTGCTACAGTAAGTGACACATCCACTTTATTGTTTCTACAGGCATAATGGATCATCCACACAGGGACCCTGAGCTCTTTAAAGCATGGCACCAATTCATCGTCAAGGACAAAATTCCTCCTCCCACTCCCCTCTCCATAGACATATGTGTAAGGGGAGCACAGGGACAATTCAATACAAACAGTCTGAGATTGTTTGTCAACTGTACCCAAGATAGGTTAGGATCACTTGACTTCAACAGTATTTTCCCCTTGTGAATCGTGACCTCCATTGCTGAGATATTGCTGTTTTTATCGATATAAAATCGTACTCTTTGGAGCAATGAGGGCGTTGTCATTGCTCCATAGAACTCGTATTCCTATTCACAAAAACATTGATATCTTTGTAACAGAAGCCCCGATTCACAAGGGGAAAACACTGCTTGATTCGGGTGACCCTACCCTATCTATCTGCAGGTTGGGTTGACATGTTGGGTTCTGGGGAACAATTCCCTTCAAGTCAACTCAGTTGACTCAGGAAATTTCCAAGAATGTTTATCTTTAATAGGCTTTGTGCTGATGGTTTTAGGTTTACAGTGGTTTTGCGTTTCTTTAAAGTCTCAGCTCCTGTAATGATTACCAGGGCCGGGTGAGCGATCCCATAGAGACAAACCCACTACTATCAATTGCCCATCTGACACCATCGGCCATGTTAATTACAAAAATGTCTAATTAATACAAGAAGGTGTCTGTATGTGGAATTGCTAATAAAGCTGCTACCGACCTTCACCCAACGCAAGCAGTGCTTGCATGTTTCAGGTTTAGCAATGAGGGCAGGATCTATATTCCATCCTGAAGTCTTCACAATAAGACTCATGCTGTTTTGTATTTTCTGTACTCACCGCAGATGGTCGGACCCTGCAGGGACATTATTATTTTATTATAATAAGTATGTTATATACAACAGTATACAACCATGTCCACTAGCAGGCCACGTGACCACAAGATGAATGCTGATATTGGCAAGTGCTCATTAGTCACCTTTAGCCATGACATGTTATTTAAGATGTTGCCCAAGATTAAAAATTAATGACATATCCTTAGGATAGATCATCATTAATTTGAGATCAATGGGGGTCTGACACCCAACCCCCACACAGATCACAGCATAGAGTATAAAGCTAGCTCTACAGAGTGTGAAGAAACCAAGCGTCTGTATCACAGCTCAGACCACATTCACCTGAATAGAAGCTGAGCTGCAATAGCGTAGCTGGGCCATCTGCTTCAAGAACATGAAGACTACACAAGAATGTAACTAAATACTGTCACTATGTACAAGAAAATAACTAGCATAATACTGCTCCTATGTACAAGAATATAACTACTATAATACTACCTCCTATGTACAAGAATATAACTGCTATAATACTACCTCCTATGTACAAGAATATAACTACTATAATACTGCTCCTATGTACAAAAATATAACTACTATAATACTACCTCCTATGTACAAGAATATAACTACTATAATACTGCTCCTATGTTCAAGAATATAACTACTATAATACTGCTCCTTTGTACAAGAATATAACTACTATAATACTGCTCCTATGTACAAGAATATAACTACTATAATACTACTCCTATGTACAAGAATATAACTACTATAATACTGCTCCTATGTTCAAGAATATAACTACTATAATACTGCTCCTATGTACAAAAATATAACTACTATAATACTACCTCCTATGTACAAGAATATAACTACTATAATACTGCTCCTATGTACAAGAATGTAACTAATATAATACTGCCACTATGTACAAGAATATAACTACTATAATACTGCTTCTATGTTCAAGAATATAACTACTATAATACTGCTCCTATGTACAAGAATATAACTACTATAATACTACTCCTATGTACAAGAATGTAACTAATATAATACTGCCACTATGTACAAGAATATAACTACTATAATACTGCCCCTATGTACAGGAATATAATTACTATAATACTGCTCCTATGTACAAGAATATAACTACTATAATACTGCTCCTATGTACAAGAATATAACTACTATAATACTGCTCCTATGTACAAGAATATAACTACTATAATACTACTCCTATGTACAAGAATATAACTACTATAATACTGCTCCTATGTTCAAGAATATAACTACTATAATACTGCTCCTATGTACAAAAATTATAACTACTATTATACTACCTCCTATGTACAAGAATATAACTACTATAATACTGCTCCTATGTACAAAAATATAACTACTATTATACTACCTCCTATGTACAAGAATATAACTACTATAATACTGCTCCTATGTACAAGAATGTAACTAATATAATACTGCCACTATGTACAAGAATATAACTACTATAATACTGCTCCTATGTACAAGAATATAACTACTATAATACTGCCACTATGTACAAGAATATAACTACTATAATACTGCCCCTATGTACAGGAATATAATTACTATAATACTGCTCCTATGTACAAGAATATAACTACTATAATACTACTCCTATGTACAAGAATATAACTACTATAATACTGCTCCTATGTACAAGAATGTAAATACTATAATACTACTCCTATGTACAAGAATATAACTACTATAATACTGCTCCTATGTACAAGAATATAACTACTATAATACTGCTCCTATGTACAAAAATATAACTACTATAATACTACCTCCTATGTACAAGAATATAACTACTATAATACTGCTCCTATGTACAAGAATATGACTACTATAATACTGCTCCTATGTACAAGAATATAACTACTATAATACTACTTCTATGTACATGAATATAACTACTATAATACTACTCCTATATACAAGAATATAACTACTATAATACTACTCCTATGTACAAGAATGTAACTAATATAATACTGCCACTATGTACAAGAATATAACTACTATAATACTGCCCCTATGTACAGGAATATAATTACTATAATACTGCTCCTATGTACAAGAATATAACTACTATAATACTACTCCTATGTACAAGAATATAACTACTATAATACTGCTCCTATGTACAAGAATATAAATACTATATTACTACTCCTATGTACAAGAATATAACTACTATAATACTGCTCCTATGTACAAGAATATAACTACTATAATACTACTCCTATGTTCAAGAATATAACTACTATAATACTGCTCCTATGTACAAGAATATAACTACTATAATACTACCTCCTATGTACAAGAATATAACTACTATAATACTGCTCCTATGTACAAGAATATAACTACTATAATACTGCTCCTATGTACAAGAATATAACTACTATAATACTACTTCTATGTACAAGAATATAACTACTATAATACTACTCCTATGTACAAGAATATAACTACTATAATACTACTCCTATGTACAAGAATGTAACTAATATAATACTGCCACTATGTACAAGAATATAACTACTATAATACTGCCCCTATGTACAGGAATATAATTACTATAATACTGCTCCTATGTACAAGAACATAACTACTATAATACTACTCCTATGTACAAGAATATAACTACTATAATACTGCTCCTATGTACAAGAATGTAAATACTATAATACTACTCCTATGTACAAGAATATAACTACTATAATACTGCTCCTATGTACAAGAATATAACTACTATAATACTACCTCCTATGTACAAGAATATAACTACTATAATACTGCTCCTATGTACAAGAATATAACTACTATAATACTGCTCCTATGTACAAGAATATAACTACTATAATACTACTTCTATGTACAAGAATATAACTACTATAATACTACTCCTATGTACAAGAATGTAACTAATATAATACTGCCACTATGTACAAGAATATAACTACTATAATACTGCTTCTATGTTCAAGAATATAACTACTATAATACTGCTCCTATGTACAAGAATATAACTACTATAATACTACTCCTATGTACAAGAATATAACTACTATAATACTACTCCTATGTACAAGAATATAACTACTATAATACTACCTCCTATGTACAAGAATATAACTACTATAATACTACTCCTATGTACAAGAATATAACTACTATAATACTACTCCTATGTACAAGAATATAACTACTATAATACTACCTCATATGTACAAGAATATAACTACTATTATACTGCTCCTATGTTCAAGAATATAACTACTATAATACTGCTCCTATGTACAAAAATATAACTACTATAATACTACCTCCTATGTACAAGAATATAACTACTATAATACTGCTCCTATGTACAAGAATATGACTACTATAATACTGCTCCTATGTACAAGAATATAACTACTATAATACTACTTCTATGTACAAGAATATAACTACTATAATACTACTCCTATGTACAAGAATATAACTACTATAATACTACTCCTATGTACAAGAATGTAACTAATATAATACTGCCACTATGTACAAGAATATAACTACTATAATACTGCCCCTATGTACAGGAATATAATTACTATAATACTGCTCCTATGTACAAGAATATAACTACTATAATACTACTCCTATGTACAAGAATATAACTACTATAATACTGCTCCTATGTACAAGAATATAACTACTATAATACTGCTCCTATGTACAAGAATATAACTACTATAATACTACTCCTATGTACAAGAATATAACTACTATAATACTGCTCCTATGTACAAGAATATAACTACTATAATACTACCTCCTATGTACAAGAATATAACTACTATAATACTACCTCCTATGTACAAGAATATAACTACTATAATACTACACCTATGTACAAGAATATAACTACTCTAATACTACCTCCTATGTACAAGAATATAACTACTATAATACTGCTCCTATGTACAAGAATATAACTACTATAATACTGCTCCTATGTACAAGAATATAACTACTATAATACTGCTCCTATGTACAAGAATATAACTACTATAATACTACCTCCTATGTACAAGAATGTAAATACTATAATACTACTCCTATGTACAAGAATATAACTACTATAATACTGCTCCTATGTACATTAATATAACTACTATAATACTACTCCTATGTTCAAGAATATAACTACTATAATACTGCTCCTATGTACAAGAATATAACTACTATAATACTACCTCCTATGTACAAGAATATAACTACTATAATACTGCTCCTATGTACAAGAATATAACTACTATAATACTACTCCTATGTACAAGAATATAACTACTATAATACTGCTCCTATGTACAAGAATATAACTACTATAATACTACTTCTATGTACAAGAATATAACTACTATAATACTACTCCTATGTACAAGATTGTAACTAATATAATACTGCCACTATGTACAAGAATATAACTACTATAATACTGCTTCTATGTTCAAGAATATAACTACTATAATACTGCTCCTATGTACAAAAATATAACTACTATAATACTACCTCCTATGTACAAGAATATAACTACTATAATACTGCTCCTATGTACAAGAATATGACTACTATAATACTGCTCCTATGTACAAGAATATAACTACTATAATACTACTTCTATGTACAAGAATATAACTACTATAATACTACTCCTATGTACAAGAATATAACTACTATAATGCTACTCCTATGTACAAGAATGTAACTAATATAATACTGCCACTATGTACAAGAATATAACTACTATAATACTGCCCCTATGTACAGGAATATAATTACTATAATACTGCTCCTATGTACAAGAATATAACTACTATAATACTACTCCTATGTACAAGAATATAACTACTATAATACTACTCCTATGTACAAGAATATAACTACTATAATACTACTCCTATATACAAGAATATAACTACTATAATACTACTCC
This sequence comes from Leptodactylus fuscus, assembly GCF_031893055.1. Classification (NCBI taxonomy): domain Eukaryota; kingdom Metazoa; phylum Chordata; class Amphibia; order Anura; family Leptodactylidae; genus Leptodactylus; species Leptodactylus fuscus. The sequence continues at coordinate 348,006,395 of NC_134265.1, forward strand.
TATGTACAAGAATATAACTACTATAATACTACTCCTATGTACAAGAATGTAACTAATATAATACTGCCACTATGTACAAGAATATAACTACTATAATACTGCCCCTATGTACAGGAATATAATTACTATAATACTGCTCCTATGTACAAGAATATAACTACTATAATACTACTCCTATGTACAAGAATATAACTACTATAATACTACTCCTATGTACAAGAATATAACTACTATAATACTACTCCTATGTACAAGAATGTAACTAATATAATACTGCCACTATGTACAAGAATATAACTACTATAATACTGCCCCTATGTACAGGAATATAATTACTATAATACTGCTCCTATGTACAAGAATATAACTACTATAATACTACTCCTATGTACAAGAATATAACTACTATAATACTACTCCTATGTACAAGAATATAACTACTATAATACTACTCCTATATACAAGAATATAACTACTATAATACTACTCCTATGTACAAGAATATAACTACTATAATACTACTCCTATGTACAAGAATGTAACTAATATAATACTGCCACTATGTACAAGAATATAACTACTATAATACTGCCCCTATGTACAGGAATATAATTACTATAATACTGCTCCTATGTACAAGAATATAACTACTATAATACTACTCCTATGTACAAGAATATAACTACTATAATACTACTCCTATGTACAAGAATATAACTACTATAATACTACTCCTATGTACAAGAATGTAACTAATATAATACTGCCACTATGTACAAGAATATAACTACTATAATACTGCCCCTATGTACAGGAATATAATTACTATAATACTGCTCCTATGTACAAGAATATAACTACTATAATACTACTCCTATGTACAAGAATATAACTACTATAATACTGCTCCTATGTACAAGAATATAGCTACTATAATACTACTTCTATGTACAAGAATATAACTACTATAATACTACCTCCTATGTACAAGAATGTAACTAATATAATACTGCCACTATGTACAAGAATATAACTACTATAATACTGTACCCCCATGTACAAGAATATAACTACTATAATACTGCTCCTATGTACAAGAATATAACTACTATAATACTGTGTACAAGCTTCCACAGTTTTTTTTAGCCTGACTACCTTAGCCTTAGCATTTCTAAACTGAAACCTTCCTAGCAGTTCCTAGAGCCATCTCGACACACATTCACACTAAAAAAAAAAAAAAAAAAAATACTGTCCCAGCGTTTCCCTTCCTGTATGTAGGAGAGCACATTGAGTGGCAGTTTTCCTTTCCGTTTCAATGACAAGCCTGATCTGAGACAAAGTCATCTGCTCTACGAGTCTGCCAGACAGATTAGTCTTATTTTTATTTGGTGCTAGAAGTACTGAGGGTGTTATACGGCATTTCTCAGGCTCGAGGACGATTTCCCAAGGAAAGGCAATGATTAAAGGAAGGACTTCATTATAAGATGCAAAATGTGGGGAACAAATGTGTATCTAGAGGGTGAAGAGGAGGATCGGGAGGGATGTGCAAAATGCAAGAAACCCAAGCTCCTGCTCTTCACGTTGTAATACTGATCCCTTCTGATCCTTAGAGACCCACGGAGGGTTTAGGGGGTTGTACAGACGTTTTCTCACTACCTGAGTACACTTGCCATCCTACGGAGAATGATACTTATTTTTATATATCCCAAGCACGGTATACATGTGGTAACTCTTCTGAGGTTCAGATGTTTCCAAAAATAGTGCCACTGCAAGGACAATGTAGGATGTATGGCCAACCATGCGTTATAGTCAGGTCCACCAGAGCAGTCAACAGGACTCCATAGCTCATTGTGAAGATCCAAGACAGGAACTTCCCCTTATGACATCCATATGTCATAATAAGAGACAACCCCTTTAATAAACTGCTTCTTCTCCAAGGCCGTAGGTATCTGGTGCACTATCCTGCCGGTCTATGTGCTTCCCACAATGATGTGTTGCCATGACATGTCACTTCTACTGAAGTCACTGCTGTGGCCAGTGATGGCCACAGTGGCTACATGTCATGTTCTAGCAGGAAGAAGGAAGATTGGGGAGGACCAAGGAAGTATGCTGGAATATTTTGCAGTGCCCTGATGTGCCGATGTGTCCTCCATATGGAGATTGAATCAGGGTTCCTTACTGGAGTGTCTATCTAATTTAGGGCTCCCTATTTTGAAGATGTTTAGGAACCCCTGCCTTTCTAACCTGATAACATAATATGGTTGGTTCCACTGGTGGTTGACTGAAATAATATAATGGGTTGCTCCATTGATGGATGATATTGACCTCAATGGATCAGTAAATATTCCTGAATTCCATTTTCAGACTTTTTTAGGTATGTTTTTCAGATTCTAGATGTCCCTCCCATGATGCCTCAAGATGGAGCATGGGTTTAATATTTTCTTCAATGGGAGGATCCTGGTGCTCACTGTTGTCCTCTGATCTCTCCCTAAAGAAATGGTTCAACACATGGACACACAAAGAGCTACTTCTTAAGAAGCAATTAACCTATAATATCTTAATGAAATGTATACACACATACATATAGACACACATATATAATAATACTGCACGCAATCACACACATACATACATATATATATATATATATATATATATATATATATATATTATAAATATATAATAATTCTGCACGCAATCACACACATACATATGTGCATATATATATATATATATATATATATATATATATATATATATATATCATGCTGCACACAATCTCATACACACACCTCATATATATATATATATATATATATATATATATATATATATATATATATATATATATATATAAATTAGTTTCTGTCTGTCTGTTCTTTATGCGCGACCAAACGACTGGACCGATCTTCACCAAATTTGGCACATAGATACATCAAGTGTCCAGGAAGGTTTTAGACCAGGCCTTAACTCTCTTGGATGTACCGTTCCTGAGATACAGCATTCCCAAAACAATGACCTGCATTAGCCAATATAAAAACCTGCAAATCGTTCACTCATATTCCACCTGCAATACACACGGTCACTCCACATGCACAATCCAACACTGATATCCAAACTGAGATATACACATTAGATGATTTATAAATCATTTACAAATGTATATACACAAACATGCACATACTGCATATTGATACTAATAGAGGCACATACAATCTATACATACACAATATACACAGACTTGCATACACACACAATGCACATATGCACATACACTCTATACATACCCATAGATACATAGAGCCATAGATGTACACACACATAAATATACACATCCACATACTGTATACACGCACCTACGTAAGTGCTTACAAACATATTCACACACATGTACATACGCATACAGTATATACACATACACACACTTGTCATGTGACTAGATCCGCTTTATTGTCTCCTTGTTTCTGGAGGGCTGAGGATTTATTCTCTGCAATTTTTTTTTTTTTCTTTTGCATACTTACTATCGATGCACACACACATGGAGATAGATAGATAGATAGATAGATAGATAGATAGATAGGAGATAAATAGATAGATAGATAGATAGATAGATAGATAGATAGATAGATAGATACTGTAGATAGATAGATAGATAGATAGATAGATAGATGATAGATAGATAGATAGATAGATAGATAGATAGATAGATAGATAGGAGATAGATAGATAGATAGATAGATAGATAGATGATAGATAGATAGATAGATAGATAGATAGATAGATAGATAGATAGATAGGAGATAGATAGATAGATAGGAGATAGATGATAGATAGATAGATAGATAGATAGATAGATAGATAGGAGATAGATAGATAGATAGATAGATAGATAGATAGATGATAGATAGATAGATAGATAGATAGATAGATAGATAGATAGATAGACACACAGATGTAGTTGACTTAACCCGAACTTCTGCAATTGGTTAAACTGCTGCAGTTCATTATCTTATCAAAGACAATAAAAACCAATAAATGTTTTATGTTTTTCCAATGACTTTTTTTGATTTTTGTTGTCTTCTGTGATAAGATATCACACAATTGTACATACATGTGCACACATACATATATACAGTACAGACAGCTATACCCAGATAAGGATATAAAAATGTATACAGGATACACATGTGTACACACATACGCTGCAGTGTGCTGGTGTCCCTGTACACTACTTTGTATGTTTGGGATCCCCTGTTCTGCTGTATGCCGGGGGGGGGGGGGGGGGGGGGGGGGATCCCTGTACTCCTGCTGTGTGTTTGGGGTCCCCGCACTGTGCTGTGTGTTTGGGGTCCCTGCACTCCAACTGTGTGCCGGTGGTCCTTGTTCTCCTGCTGTGTGTTTGGGGTCCTCTGTTCTCTTGCTGTGTGCTGGAGGTCCCTATATTACTAGTGTGTGACTACTGACACACAGGGGGCAGCATCATCCTGCACAGACCTTACGAGCCCCCCAGTCCTTGCACAGAGCATGCAAGTTCCCCGGTGCCTGTGTAAAAGCTCCCCTGCTCCTGTACAAAGCTTTCAATCTCCTGGTCCCTGCACAAAGATCACAAGCCCCCCGGTCCCTGCACACAAGCCCCCAGACCCAGCACAGAGCACCCCCCACCCCTTCTCTCCTTCCCTTGCATAGAGCACTCAAGACCCTCGGTCCCTTCATACAAGCCCGACTGTCCTTGCACATAGCACACAAGACCCCCGGTCCCTGCACAGAGCACACAAGACCCCCGGTCCCTGCACAGTGCACACATCACCCCTCCCCCCCTTCCCTGAGCACATAAGCCCCCAGACTCTGTACAGAGCACATAAGCCCACCAGACTCTGTAGTGAGCACACAAGCCCCCCGGTCCCTGCACAGAGCACACAGACCCCCGGTCCCTGCAGACAAGCCCCCAGACCCAGCACAGAGCACACAACACCCCCTCCTCCCCCGGTCCCTGCACTGAGCAGAGGTCTCATCCTCCGGAGCTGTATGCACGGTGCGGGGCTGCTCCAGTGTCACATAGCAGACTGCAGTGTGTCCAGGAGCCATCCCCGGGGGTGAGGCCGCCCCCAGCCCCACTGACTGGCTCAGCAATCCAGCACATCGTCTATAATTGAAAAGCATCAATAGCTGCAAAGTGATGGAGATTTATACCGGGTCGTAACTCACAGCCGGAGCCCACCTGATAATTCAGTATACAGCCCCTGTATTATATACCCTAAATATACCCTCACCCAGACAAGCCTGCCAGCTCTGCTACATCTGTACACTGACCATGTCAGCTCTGCTCCGTCTGTACAACAACCCCGCCACCTCTGCTGCATCTCTAATCAGAGTCATCCAGCTCTGCTGCATCTGTGCTCAGAACTGTTATCTGTGCTGCATTTCTACACAACTCAGTCAGCTCTGCTGCACCTGTGTTCTGCCCCTACCACCTCCTGCATCTGTTCACCAACTCTGCCAGCTCTGCTGCATCTGCACATTAGGCTGCTGAGCATTAAAATAATCTCCATGCGCGCAGGTGCGACATAATAATACAGGTCTATGAGCCAGCAGTGCCTGACCTGTACACAATCCAAATACAGGTCTATGAGCCAGCAGTGCCTGACCTGTACACAATCCACAGACACACACATGTATATGGATGGATGGATAGTCTGATATAAGATACAGTATATACATGGTATGACAGATAGATAGATAGATAGATAGATAGATAGATAGATAGATAGATAGATAGATAGATAGATAAGAAAGAAGAAAGCTATGATAGATCAGATAAATAACAAGATATATACATAGATAAATATGAACTAGATGGATAAACAGATGAAAAAACAATAGTGGATATCTAAAATAATATAGTTGAGAGTCAAACAGAAGAGAAGGAAGATCTGTAGATACATTAGCTATATAGGTAAAAGATAGATAGATAGATAGATAGATAGGAGATAGATAGATAGATAGATAGATAGATAGATAGATATATAGATAGGAGATAGATAGATAGATAGATAGATAGGAGATAGATAGATAGATAGATAGATAGATAGATAGATAGGAGATAGATAGATAGATAGATAGATAGATAGATAGATAGGAGATAGATAGATAGATAGATAGATAGATAGGAGATAGATAGATAGGAGATAGATAGATAGATAAGTAGGTAAATATGAGCTAAATAGATCGATAGAATAAAAAAAGCTACAGTAAGAGAGCCAAATAGAAGAGGAAGGAGATAGAGACCTGTGGATAAATTATGTATATAGGTAGATATATGGGTAAATAGATGGATAGATAGATAGATAGATAGATAGATAGATAGGAGATAGATAGATAGATAGATAGATAGATAGATAGATAGATAGATAGATAGGAGATAGATAGATAGATAGATAGGAGATAGATAGATAGATAGATAGATAGATAGATAGATAGATAGATAGGAGATAGATACATGAATAGGCTCCAGGATATTCGCACGTCACATAAAGATATATCTATAAAGATAAAAGTTCTATGTCATCCTGACTATCCGTGTCCATGTATCTATTGACATGCCCTCATGGCTCCTCCACATGTATAATCCACACATACAGACACACAGCCTGAGCTCCAGACAGCCGGCACATAAGACACAGCTCACACACAACACCAACACAAGACAATCAGAGAAATAAGACAAAGCTCCCAAAACACAAGAAATAAATGGAGAAGACGTCACGTCCCTGCTCCTGTGCACTGAAGGAAGAAGCTTAAAGTCTTTTCCATTTCATCAGCAAGGAACATATATTACTTTAGTGGTTCAGTAAAATGTTGGTTTAATGCCCACCCCTTTCCCATCTGCCCATGTCTGAGCGGCTCAGTGCAGGCGTACAATCATGACTAGCTCACAACACTCAGCACACTGCCTCAGCCTGCGCTAGGAACCTCCAGCCTGAGCTCAGGGCGAGCCCCTCCGAAAAAAAGCAGCAAAGAAACCCAGCACACAATCCCCCCTGCGCTCCATGATTGACTTGCAAAGAGAATTTTTGGGGGGATTTTTTTTTTTTTTTTTTTTCCTGTGGTCGATTGGGGTTTTTTTTGTTTTGTGTTTTTGATGATGGACGTTAAAGAGCTGGCCAGATGTCGCGGTGGCATCCTTATTAGCAAAGAGTTTGGACTTCCTTCCAGAATGTCACAATCTTAAAAAAAAAAAAAAAAAAAAAAAAAAAGGAGCTCCATCGAGATCCTTGAAGGTCCGACAAGTCAGCTCGGAAAAAAAAAGGTAACCGGACCCCCCACTCCCCCCTGCCCACCCCTCGCTCCCTTTCAGCTCATTGAGAACAAGCAAAGGGGGGCATTGTAAGGCTGCCAACATTGAAGACGCTGAACGCTACTGTATTCCTCGCACAGAGGGGTCCATTTAGACCTGCATCTAATTAGCCAAAACACAAAGCAAGAGGCTGAATGGAGCCGGGCACTCTCTGGATGAGAAGGGTGGGTAAGACACTTTTTTAATTCACAAAGAATTTTTTTTTTTGCACCCCCCACCACCTTTTTCTCCATCAGCTTTTAACATGAAAAAGCCCGACTCCCCTTCCTCTAGGAGTGAACTTTAAATGCTGCATGTTCCCTTCTGCTACCTGTATGACATGTATCTCATTCCAATATGATGTAGACGTTGGCAAGGCTTTCAATGGACATTCTCGAGAAAATTTGGAAACGTATTTGCTAATGGATTTCCTTCTTATTGGTCTCTGTTTAAACTGGATGTTGAGAAAGCCCCCGGGGTTAATACTGTGCGCACTGGGCATATTTATTAAAATGCTTCCCCTGGTGAATAGCGGCTGTCCGCGCGTGTGTCGCTGCGAGGGCAGATTTTTGTACTGTGAATCACAAAATATCACAGAGCTGCCTGGCAACCTGTCGGGCGTGATGGGCTTGTCTCTGCGGTACAACAGCCTGACCGAGCTGCAGGATGGACAGTTCGCAGGGTTAATGCAACTCACGTGGCTCTATCTGGATCACAATCACGTAGAAACGGTGGAAGTCAATGCCTTTCAAAAATTGCGTCGGGTCAAAGAGCTCACGCTCAGTTCGAATAAAATCACCCATCTGGCCAACCACACCTTCCGACCCATGCCAAACCTACGCAGTATGGATCTATCCAACAATAACATCCAAGGCTTGGCGCCGGACCTTTTCCACGGTCTGCGCAAATTGACCAGCCTACAGTTGCGTTACAATGCCATCAAGTTTGTGCCAGTGAGGATCTTTCAGGACTGTCGCAGTCTGGAGTTCCTGGACTTGGGATACAATCAGCTCAAGAGCTTGGCCCGTAACTCTTTTGCGGGCTTGTTTAAACTTGCCGAGCTCCACCTGGAGCACAATGACTTGGTCAAGGTGAATTTAGCCCATTTCCCCAGACTGCTCTCCTTGCATTCCCTCTTCATGAGGAAGAATAAAGTGACTATCGTAGTTAACTCTTTGGACTGGGTGTGGAAACTAACTAAAATGGATCTCTCGGGCAACGAGATTGAGTACATCGAACCTCACGTTTTTGAAAGTGTCCCTCACCTGGAATCCCTCCACCTAGACTCCAACCGCCTGACCTACATTGATTCGAGAATCCTCAATTCTTGGAAATCCCTTACCAGCATCACCCTGGCTGGCAACAGCTGGGACTGTGGACGTAACGTGTGTGCCTTGGCCTCCTGGCTGAGCAACTTCAAGGGTAGGTATGATGGCAACATGCTCTGTACCACCCCTGAGTATGCCCAAGGAGAGGACGTTCTGGATGCCGTCTATGCTTTCCACCTATGCGAGGACCCAACAGATCCCACCAGTGCTAACGCCATCTCCACAGCTTTCAACAACAGCGACAAAAATGCTGCCCACAACAGTGCCACCATCACCACCACCACCTACGACGTGCAGGATACCGAAGGGGAAAAGACCACAGACAACCTAATGGCCACCATGCCCTCCGAGCACCCTGAGAACACCGTCCAGATCCATAAGGTGGTGACGGGGACTATGGCGTTAATTTTTTCCTTTCTCATTGTGGTTTTGATGTTGTACGTTTCTTGGAAGTGTTTTCCTGCCAGCCTCAGACAGTTGAGGCAGTGCTTTGTGACACAACGCAGGAAGCAAAAGCAAAAACAGACTATGCATCAAATGGCTGCAATGTCTGCCCAGGAATACTACGTGGACTACAAACCCAACCACATTGAGGGAGCTTTGGTCATCATTAATGAGTATGGTTCTTGTTCCTGTCACCAGCAGCCCGCCAGGGAGTGTGAGGTGTGATCTTTACCTTCCGCTGGGAATAACGAAACGTTCTGTAACCAAATAACAATGGCAGATAGACAACAAGCTTTTGGAGGAGTCCTTGTGCTATTTTTTTTTTTTCCTTTCCCCTTTCTTCACGCTCTCCCTGACTGGCTACCGTGAGGGATCTACTGGAAAGACTTGACATTTTAGCTTTATTGTGTCTTAAACCTTTCAGGACAATGAGATGTAAACAAACAAACAAACAGACAAAAAAAAAAAAACAAACAAAAAAAACAAAAACAAACAAAAATATTCTGAGGGTACGAAGATTTGTCTATATTCAGGAGAGTGTAAAAAAGAGGTACCACGTCGATTTCTTTTTTTGTAAACTACCATGTTTAAAAAAAAGGAAGAAAAAAAAAAATAAAATAGCATTTACAATATTTTGCAGAGTGGTGTCCGCTAAATCGAGTCGAAAAAATATATCGCCACCCCCCACCACCACCCCCTCCTCTCTACATCTGCAGTTGTGGTGCCTGGATTTAGCCATAGATGGATCGATGCTTGATAGCCCTTAATGGCTCCAGTGTATGTTATAGCCAGTGCAGCAGGTCGTGTCGGCACTGCAGATCTGGACGGACTATCCAGGTTCACCTGTTGAAGTGTTCACTGAATGGGTTAATACAAAAAATTCTGGTTGTTTTTTGAATGCTTTCTGGGCTTGTCATTGGGCACGGTAACAAATTCCACTCTGCTACATGTGTTTAGTTGTCACGGAGCGGCGTGTGTTGGGTTAACGCTTTGATGGTGCAGAGGACTTGGCTTTCCTATCGGTGCAGTACTTTTAGGCAGGGGGGATAGGCGACGGTGATGAGACTTCAGAGCCATGGTTGATGCAGGATTCGGGAAGGAATTTTTATTTATTTTGTTGCCTTTTTCTGGATCAACACTGCAGGGTGTTAGGGGTTAAAGGTTGTCTAGTTCCAAACCTGTGTTACAATGTATCAAATCCATCGCTGACTGCGGAGGCAATGGAGATCCTCCTTAGGGTTTGTTTTTTGGAAATTTTGATATATTTGATGCCAGTGACTAATGCAGCATCCTATTGACCCCCCCCCCCCCCCCCCTCTATATGACCCTATACAAAATCCAATGAACTATAGAAGGTTACCCAGACCCCCCCACCTATTATATATACACACACGCTGCTAAGATGAACATCGCCCTACGCATCAAAGTGGCCGCCTTTAATTTCTACGTTCCTATGGAAACAGAATCAGGGTCCAACTATAACATAAATGAGATGATTGTATATAGGTATATACCGCTCGGCTACTCAAACCAATGTCTACCGCCGCGTTTCCAGCTTGCAAATTAATAGGAATATATTAGTGACCCCCCTATCGGGGGAAAATCCTTATTCTTTTTTTTTTACCCCCCGTTGACCAAGGGCTGGTGCGGTTTATAGAACAATCTGTTGCAGGCTCTCAGCGTCAGGGAAGGGAGGGGTTAAGGTGTCACATGCACAGCACGGTGCTGTTATGTTTCGGTGACCCGTGACTAGAAGGGGTTAATCCGCCCCCTCCTTGCTTGTCAAGTGTTTCCCCTGGATGTCTGCAGAATGGGATAGAGAATTCTACCGATAGAAAATGGAATCAAAATCGTTACATGGTCTAAATGTCTATACTTGGGGTGGGAGGGAGGCGGGTCTCTTTTTTATATGTCCAACAGGGCTAATAAAATGGAATCATCAGTACCCATTAAACTTAATAGGTGCCATGTAATTCTTTATTTCCCCTGCAGAGGCGCTGCAGTAAAAACAATTATCTTTAAAAAAAAAAAGTGGCTGGTTATAATAGATGATTTGTGGGAGGGGGCAGCAGAACCCCTCTGTTGTCTAGGCAACTCATAATTAAAGATGGGGGGCAGGAAATTATTTTAGTATGGTCATTGTATGCTTATTCTATAGGTGCTGACCTTGGTGCTGAATAATCTATGGATAGATATGGATAGATAGATAGATAGATAGATAGATAGATAGATAGATATGAGATAGATAGATAGATAGATAGATAGATATGAGATAGATAGATAGATAGATAGATAGATAGATAGGAGATAGATAGATAGATAGATAGATAATAGATAGGAGATAGATAGATAGATAGATAGATAGATAGATAGATAGATAGATAGATAGATAGATAGATATGGGAGAGAGAGAGAGAGAGGAAGATAGATAGATAGATAGATAGATAGATAATAGATAGATAGATAGATAGATAGATAGATAGATAGGAGATAGATAGATAGATAGATAGATAGATAGATAGATAGGAGATAGATAGATAGATAGATAGATAGATAGGAGATAGACAGATAGATAGATAGATAGATAGATAGATAAATAGATAGAAGATAGATAGATAGATAGATAGGAGATAGATAGATAGATAGATAGATAGGAGATAGATAGATAGATAGATAGATAGATAGATAGATAGGAGATAGATAGATAGGAGATAGATAGATAGATAGATAGATAGATAGATAGATAGGAGATAGATAGATAGATAGATAGATAGATAGATAGATAGATAGATAGATAGGAGATAGATAGATAGATAGATAGATAGATAGATAGGAGATAGATAGATAGATAGATAGATAGATAGATAGATAGGAGATAGACAGATAGATAGATAGATAGATAGATAGATAGATAAATAGATAGAAGATAGATAGATAGATAGATAGATAGATAGGAGATAGATAGATAGATAGATAGGAGATAGATAGATAGATAGATAGATAGATAGATAGGAGATAGATAGATAGATAGATAGATAGATAGATAGGAGATAGATAGATAGATAGATAGATAGATAGATAGATAGGAGATAGATAGAAGATAGATAGATAGATAGATAGATAGATAGATAGATGATAGATAGATAGATAGATGATAGATAGATAGATAGATAGATAGATAGATGATAGATAGAAGATAGATAGATAGATAGATAGATAGATAGATAGATAGATAGATAGATAGGAGATAGATAGATAGATAGATAGATAGATAGATAGGAGATAGATAGATAGATAGATAGATAGATAGATAGATAGATAGGAGATAGATAGATAGATAGATAGATAGATAGATAGATAGATAGATAGGAGATAGATAGATAGATAGATAGATAGATAGATAATGGATCTTAGATATGAGGTATATGGATGGGTAGAGTGATAAGGAGGCAGGCAGATAGTTAATGTGGATAACTATGATATAGATATACTGTATATGAGATAGATAGATATGAGATAGATAGATAGATAGGATAGATGGATGTATAGTGGACATATAGAGATATTATAGATGAATAAGACATAGCAGATAGATAAATAGATAGATATGATATTGCTCTATGGATTTTTCTATTGTACTGTATATGGATTATTTACAATTCAAAGCCATTGAGGGACTATAAGTCTTAGCATAACCTGTTGGCCATAGGGCACTGCTAGAGAGGACAAGTATCTCTGATGGCAGCTAGACCTGTCTGTGCGGGCACAGTGTGCGGATTACTATGGGTGCAGTGCCATCTACAGTGAGCAGCCTTGTTTTTCCTGCTCTGGTATGATGCTGCCAGCAGGCCAGTCAGTGTGTGCCCGCCCTAGGTACAGATGATCTGACACTCATTTCCATTTCCTTAATGTGCAAGAACATAATATAATTCTGTAAAACTGCAGAGATGCTAATACAATGTAGCAGAATAGAAATATCTAGATAATACACAGGAAAGCAGGGTGACTGCTGGAGCGGACACTTAGTGGTCTTGTGAATGGGGAGGCAGATTTATGAAGAACCATAGGGGACTTGGTGTAAGAGTTCTGGGGTCTGCTGACAGGTCTAGAGTGATTTATGGTCCCTCTGGGGATGTGGTCAGACATGGCATCACAGAAGTCTCCTCCAAGGGGGATGTCTCAGAAACCTTCTACCAGAGAAACCCCACCAGCCTGGCAACAAGATTTATTAGGGCTGAAATTCACATTAAAATGGCATTAACTTGTTGCAATATTCTGTTTTGTCTTTGGTATAATCCCTATCGACCGATCCGTCTGCTGTATGTAGCTGTGTATGTATACAGAATATATATGTGTGTGTGTGCACGGTATATATAGTGGGAGAGATGCAGGGCTGGATAACAGAGATAAATGGAGGTAGATAAACAAAGAGAGATCAATAGATTTATCAATAATAGATACATGATTATATAAAATAAGTTATTTATAGATAAAGAATAGATAGATAGATAGATAGATAGATAGATAGATAGTAGATAGATAGATAGGTAGATAGATAGATAATAGATAGATAGGAGATAGATAGATAGATAGATAGATAGATAGATAGATAGATAATAAGATAGATAGATAGGAGATAGATAGATAGATAGATAGATAGATAGATAGATAGATAGGAGATAGATAGATAGATAGATAGATAGAAGATAGATAGATAGATAGATAGATAGGAGATAGATAGATAGATAGATAGATAGATAGATAGATAGATAGATAGATAGATAGGAGATAGATAGATAGAAGATAGATAGATAGAAGATAGATAGATAGATAGATAGATAGATAGATAGGAGATAGATAGATAGATAGATAGATAGGAGATAGATAGATAGATAGATAGATAGATAGATAGATAGATAGGAGATAGATAGATAGATAGATAGATAGATAGGAGATAGATAGATAGATAGATAGATAGATGATAGATAGATAGATAGATAGATAGATAGATAGATAGGAGATAGATAGATAGATAGATAGATAGATAGATAGATAGATAGATAGATAGATATTTGTCCTTTCTGTGGTATTCGTCTTTACCTAGACAGATGTGATATAGGAGGAAATGTACATACAGTAAGTAGGGTCTGCCCAGATTTGGACCTACTGTGTGTATATAGCCCTGTACACAATACATCCTGGGCCTAGTTACAACATAATGTTAGTTCCATCGCCCGGTCCTCCACATGTACATGAGTATATATGTATGAGTCCAGTGAGGACCGGGCTCCTTCATGTACTGGTGTAATGGGTGGCACTATAGGGTTTATTACCTACATTGTTTCATTATTCACGGTCATGACTCATCTGGGCCGCAGGATATCTGGCCTCAATGTGATAGGGTCTAAAAGGGAAAGTGATGGATCTCTTAAATGAGGCCTAGTAACATATAACTATATCGTAGGATTAGGTTGGATACCCAGGCCCACTCACATGTGCATGTCCAGTATGGGTGTTTGTGTACATATGTGTATATACAGTATTTGTATGTTCTTATGTGTATATATGAGGGAATATGTGTTTGCATGTGTATAATTCTGTATATCTGCAGAGGTGTAATGTGTAGCTCCTTGGCCCAATGCAAAAATCTGTACCAGGCCTCCCAACTATAATATATCCTATATAGTCCTGGTCTCTTTATATTGGCAACAGACGACTTATAGGCCCCTAAGGGCTAGTTGACACGGGACTAGTGTCCGTGTGTTTTGGTCCTGATTTTGACTCAGAATCAGGGCCAAAATGCGACTGTCGCGGCTAAATGTGACTGTCGCGGCTTTCGACAGTCACGGCTTCCTGCTTCAGAGTAGGCCCAAATGAATGGGCCTAGTCTGGAGGGATTGTTTTGACGTGGACTTGCCGCTGCGATGTCCTCCTCAGAACAAAAACAAACCGCTTGCGGGAAAAACGAATGTGAGCGGTCTACATAGACCTCTATTGTGAGGGGGCGGATTTTGAGGTGGATTCCCCATGTGAACTAGACCTAAGGGTATTGGCCTAGGTATGACCCGACCACTCCGCACCGCCTCAAGTTACATCCCTGTATACGTATTATTATAAGTGTATGAAATTGTATGTTTATGTGAATGTATGAGCTCCTACTATGTATGTCAGCATATATGTTCTTTTGTGTGATGTATATGTATGTGTATATTCATATTATTCATATACTGTATGTGTTTGATATGCAGTATATGTTTTATGTGTATGTCTACATTTTTTATAGGTATATGTATATTGGTGGTATGTAAATGTGTTTTATTATGTGTATGTGTGGGTATATGTGTATGTGTAGATGTATGTGTGTGCATGTGTATATGTATGTGTGTATGTGTGTGTGTGTGTGTATAGTTATATGTGTATTGTGGTATGTAAATGTGTTTTATTATGTGTATGTGGGTATATGTGTATATGTTTGTGTGTGTGTATATGTATATGTATGTGTGTATGTGTGTGTGTGTATATGTATGTGTGTATGTGTGTGTGTATAGTTATATGTGTATTGGTGTTATGTAAATGTGTTTTATTATATGTATGTGGGTATTTATGTTATGTACGTATGTGTATATGTATGTGTGTGTATTTATATGTATATGCGTTCCTTTGTGCATACGGTATGTTTTTATTTACAGCATGATAATCCCCAGTTAACACTTTAGGGTATATTTGCTTTGCCAAATGTGTAACCTGCAATATTAATGTCACAAGGGCTGAGTTACAGTACGCAGGTGTTAGAATTCCGTGCGAAAAGTTGTTTGTATACAGTATACAGTTGGATAAATATTTCCCATTATGACATCGCAACTAGTGGTGCCAAATAGCAAACTCAACTCCACTGCATATATAGTCGGTATATACTGTACGTAGCGTATATACAGTATGGGTGTGAGTGTACTTAACCACTGCCATCCAGTACACCCATAAACTGGATGACACAATAGTGCTCATATAATGATAATGTGTAATAATAATAATATTTCTAGATATTTCGGATGTTGGAGGGTTATCTTTTCCACGGATACATTTATAATTCTTTTCTGTCTCCCGCTCCTAGATAATGTCTCGCTGTCAGAGGGCGCTGCTAGAAATCAGTTCTTATCTCCCATCTATATGACTTTCTGGACCTAGATTCCCGATAATAATGTTATTAATATAAGAATGAGGTTCTCGCTGCATTAACTCCCTCCGGGCTACAATATATCTTCCCACCAATCCATTCCATCAGTCTTGTGCGGGACGCCATGTTCATTGTGACCTTCTAGTCTGATTTTTGATGAGGAATAGGGAGTTTTGATTTTTTTTTTTTTACAACTTTTATTTTATGATTTTCTTTTTAGCATTTTTTTCAAATATATTATTATTATTATTATTATTATTATTATTATTATTATTATTATTATTATTATTATTATTATTATTATTTTGATGGAACTTTCATTATTAACACCTGGATAATGTATTTGTTAGGGTTAGGTATTTTTAACGGGGTTTTTTAAAAAAATTTTTGCCATTTTTTGCATTTTCTTCTCTATACTGTATGTTAATATTACATTATATTATACTAATTGCATTTTTTATTTTGTACACAATTTACTTAATCATACGGGTTTACAGACTGTAATCTCTTGGATCAGTCCCTGTCTCCTTTAGGCGAAGAAGAAAAGTGGCTGCCGTAAACCTTTGCCGCCACTTATCTCCAGTGAAAACATTAGATCGATTAAATTGAAATCCAATCTGTCTGATCCTTCCTTTTCCTGGTCAGGAGATTATCAGACTGTCCTTAAAGGACACCTAACCTTTCAACGAAATTTGCATAAATCAATAGTACAGTTTATGTACATGAGGAATAGAAGTATTTCTGTTTATAAAAGTAGTTTTTCCCCCTGCAGGCTTTATCTCAATGTCCTAGTTGTCTGAGATCTGGTGGGTTGAAACTAGCTGTTATGATATCTCCCATCCCCAGAGGAGAATCTGCGCGCCGCTCAGTCACTTAATAGTATCGGTAGATTCATTTGAGTCATTATAAAGAAATACTGACCTGTATTGATATAAGTAAAGCACTTGGGGTTAAATAGAAACATACTAGATAGCTGCAGCAGCCTTAGTTTTTTCTATTCAGAATTGGTTTTTTACATCCTAGTCGTTTGAGATGCGTTAGGATAAAACTAGTTGCTATGATGTCTCCCGTTCACTACACAAAAAAAGTAGAAGAGAATCTGCAACTCCTACCTCAATAAAGGGCCTCAGCAGGGATCATTTAAGTATGAAGAAGTACAGACTTGTATCGATGTGAATAAAGCACTTGGGGTGTAGATAGAAACTTACTCTATAGCTTCAGCAGCAGACTTTGTTTCTATTTCTAAGTTGTCTGAGATCTGGAGGGTTGAAGCTAGCGGCTATTATGTCCTCCTATTCACTACAACCAGAAAGAAGAGGAGAATCTGCTACATGTCAGTCACTCAACATCATCAGCAGGATTATTTAGGTCATTATAAAGAATTACTAACTTGTATTCATATGAATCAAGCACTTGGGGTGAGATATAAACTTATTACATAGCACCAGCAGCCTTATTTTTCCTTTCTGCCAGGTCTATTTCTACTTCTTAGCTGTCTCAGAGCTTGTGAATGGAGACTAGCTGCTATGATGTCTCCCGTTCACTGCACACAGAAAGCTAAGGGAAATCTGCTACCCTACACTCACTCAAGAGCATCAGCTGGATCATTAGGATCTTTGTTCATGTGAATAAACCACTTGGGGTGACATAGAAACTTAATATATAGCACCAGCAGCTTTTGTTTTCCTTTCTGCATACTCAATTCCTACTTACTTGTATCAGTGATGGTAGGTAGAGACTATCTGCAATGACATTTCCTATTCACTATATACAGAAAGCAGGAGAGATCCTGGTCATTATAAAGAAGTTCTGACTTGCATTGATTTAAATAAAGCACTTGGGATGAAACTTACAATATAGCTCTGTCTGTGCCTGAATCTGTTCCCTCTCACTCAGGTCCTGATCATTCATCCCCCTCCCCATCTTCATAGACTTATATAATCCCCTCCACCTTCCCATATATAGCGGTCACCAACTAAGAGGAAGATGAGACTCCACAGACTGTTATACCCCAAACCACCCACCCCACCCCACCCATACCCACCACTCACCCACCCGAATCCAACTCCCTACCCTCCCCCTTTACTAGTTTTGGCAATGCCAAATATCTATTCGGCGTGCCAATAAAGCTTGTTTGATTTGAATTGATTTGATTAATCTCTTACCTTGGTATCAGCAGAGATTTCAGAGTAAAAGTCAGCTTGGAAGGGAAGGGAAGCAGAAAACGATTGTAAGTGGGAAAAGAAGCATTTTTCTTACATTCCCATAACCTAAGCAAAGTTTGTTGAAAGGTTAGTGAGTGTTGAAGGAAAATATTTCTCGATCTCATTGTGATTTATCTAATGTGTGTTGCGGGGCCTCGGATCACACCAAGAGCAGATTTTGGGGTAAAAATGATCAGGCATGTTGGATTTCAACATGACCATTCCTTTATTTTCACAGGAGGTAAGCCAGCACCAAAGGTGTCAGCAGCAGCTTATTTTCCTTTCTCTTTTGAGAACGTATGTATGCTGGGGATCGGGATCGGGAAAGATCCGATCCCGATCAGCGATCGAGCAAATTTCACGATCGCGATTGGCTGGAAAATGATCGGAAATCGGATTTTAAAATCGATCCTGAAATCTCAAGATTGGCTCAATTCTCCTCACAGAGTGAGTGTCTGATGGCGTTTGTGGTTGTTGTTGGTAACGTCTCTCCCCCCAATAAACTAAAACAAGTCACCAGTCAGTCCTGCGGAGCGGGGATTGGTGTCTAATAAGTCCCTATTGGATTCAAATAATGACTTGTGTTTCCTCAATTATCCATTTGGCGCCCGCCTTTGTCCTGTGACTGATATGGAGACGAGTAATCCTCTTATCTTAAACACTTTGTGCCTGTCAATATCTCAGTATCAGCTCATATCTTCCCCATATCCTCCGATATGAGATTACTGGGTCCTTCTCTGCAACATACAGGTATATCATTCATATTATGGCAATAGGGGGAAAAAAAATAAGTGAATGTCACTTTTTTTTTTTCCGTGAATTTTCTATTCAGTTCTGGTTGTTCCAGTTTAGCAAAATATATTGGGTGTGTAAGAGACTGGTGTATAAGGTTCTGGGGGTGATCTCTATCTGATAGGAGACTGGTGTATAAGGTCCTGGGGGTGATCTCTATCTGATAGGAGACTGGTGTATAAGGTCCTGGGGGTGATCTCTATCTGATAGGAGACTGGTGTATAAGGTCCTGGGGGTGATCTCTATCTGATAGGAGATTGGTGTATAAGGTCCTGGGGGTGATCTCTATCTGATAGGAGACTGGTGTATAAGGTCCTGGGGGTGATCTCTATCTGATAGGAGACTGGTGTATAAGGTCCTGGGGGTGATCTCTATCTGATAGGAGACTGGTGTATAAGGTCCTGGGGGTGATCTCTATCTGATAGGAGACTGGTGTATAAGGTGCTGAATTTTCTATTGAGTTCTGGGTTCCAGTTTAGCAAAATATATTGGGTGTCCAACTAAGGGTGCTAATGAGAGATTGGTGTATAAGGTCCTGGGGGTGATCTCTATCTGATAGGAGATTGGTGTATACTGTAAGACCTATTCCATTATGGTTTAATACAAGGGTTTCCTTACTTAGTTTTTAGTTCTGACTCATCTTAAATTCTCCATTTTATTAAGATCTCCACTTGAATTTAGTTAATGGAAATCTGAGGCTGAAATCTGTTTTGCTATGTACTGCACACAACAGGGCTTACTAGACAAAGAGATCCACAGTATATAGCAATGACATGTTCATACGCAGCATAGTGCTCTATTTTATCTACTAAACAGTAGCTATGAAGCAGTATCTATCTATCTATCTATCTATCTATCTATCTATCTATCTCCTATCTATCTATCTATCTATCTATCTATCTATCTATCTATCTCCTATCTATCTATCTATCTATCTATCTCCTATCTATCTATCTATCTATCTATCTATCTATCTATCTATCTATCTATCTATCATCTATCTATCTATCTATCTCCTATCTATCTATCTATCTATCTATCTCCTATCTATCTATCTATCTATCTATCTATCTATCTATCTATCTATCTCCTATCTATCTATCTCCTATCTATCTATCTATCTATCTATCTCCTATCTATCTATCTATCTATCTATCTATCTATCTATCTCCTATCTATCTATCTATCTATCTATCTATCTATCTATCTATCTCCTATCTATCTATCTATCTATCTATCTATCTCCTATCTATCTATCTATCTATCTATCTATCTCCTATCTATCTATCTATCTATCTATCTATCTATCTATTATCTATCTATCTATCTATCTATCTATCTCCTATCTATCTATCTATCTATCTATCTATCTATCTATCTATCTATCTATCTCCTATCTATCTATCTATCTATCTATCTATCTATCTATCTCTCATATCTATGTATAATATCTATCCATATTTTATTTCTTTCCTACATCCTATATTCCTGATTTTTTCTGCAGCCCTTAAAATTTTATAAGTTGCACTGAAGCAAAACCCGGATAATTCTAGACAGAGAAATAAAGATGCAGAGACCTTAAGCCGCATTGCCTGTTTCCTCCAGAAGCTGACAGCCCCGGGTGATACTTCTTTGACCTTCAGAAAGACAGGGCTGGGGATTCTTGCACTGAACATATGGCATTGTGGGATTGTCAGAAGTGCCGTCCAGAAGTATGGATCCCCAATTGCAACTCTGTTGCTGGCATTGTCAGGATTATTTATGACAATTGCCCAGACTGCGGGTTTTAGGAAATCTCAGGCTGATTCATTGTGTAGAGATCATTTCCAGTTTCTTGGCAGACACTAAGAAGATGGAGGTGGGGGTGGGACTGCAGGGTCACAGCGGGGGACCAAGGAAAAAGTGACATCTATTAGTAAGTCAGGAGCACAGGTTAATGAAAGATGGGGGGTGACATAATGGAAAATGATGAGAACAATGGAGGCCGCTAATAGTCTGATAATGGATTGCGATGCATATTCTATGGCTACGGTTTACAAGGGGTTAATTGAAGCCATATGGATATTGGCAGCGACGTCGGTGGGCTATAAATATTAGGCTGGTAGTATGCCACTCATAGACTTATAGTCATGGGGCTCTTAACCCTTCAACTCATGAATACGTTCTCACTAAAGGGGGTCTCTTCTGAAGATTATCACCTCTCGGCCAGAAGGTAGAAAGTTTGGGTTGGAATTGGCACCATGCAATACTTACTTTCCCCTATGGTGGTGCTCTAGGAAAATTTTTATTTTTTATTTTTTTATTTTTATGGTAGAGTTGGAAGGGACCTCAAGGGCCATCGGGTAAATTTAACCCTTTGTGCAGGTTTCCCCACCACATGCAGCCGGACACTTATCGTCAAGGGAGCCTTCTAAGAATTTGGGATTTTCCAAAGCAAGGATCCCGTCTACGTGAACCTACCCTTAAATATAACTGAAGACAAGAGTACATACAATATATATGAAGACGTTTATATACTAATATACTTCATAGGGATACTGTGTCAAATTTTCATTGTCCAAATGTACTTGTAAAAATCTGGGCTATTTGTTGCTACCACTAGAGGGCACTCTATATACAATTATATATGGCTCCTTTTGACCTGGGAACGGGCAGAAGACATTTTTACATGGACAGGTAGGACGGTGGAGAGGTGGTTCATTGAGCATTGTATAGAGTGGATTGCTATAAAAGATATTCCCCTATATGCCACAGGGCTAACAAACAACAAGTAAAAAAACATTATACAACATTGCTGAGTGTAAGGTCACCCTGAGGTAGTCACCAGAGCCCCATGCCAGGTAGGATGGACTTGGCAGTTCGGGACCCAACTTACAACCTCAGAAAACATGCAGGAACCATACAGAGGCCATATAGACAGCAGAGAGTGAGAGGGTCAAAACCAGTAGAGAACGGGGATTGCCAAAAAGATAGCAAAGGAATACCAGAAGTTCAGGTCACAGTCAAGTCCAGGACGTCACAGATAAATCCAAACCAGCAAGGGAAGTGTTAAGCAGCCAAAATACACCAACTACAGAAGCAGCAGAAAACATTGAACAGTACTGGGAGTGGTCAGAGAACATAGAGCCTGAAAACTCATGCAATCACAGGCAAATGTGTAAGGAAAGTATCAGGTTAATATGCCCCGCCTCAGCCCAGGATTGGATCGTGATGTGCAACCCTTATTGGTTCTGCAGCCCAAACGTCAGACTGGCTGTACAGACTAAGCTAAAACTTGGCTGGTAGGCATAGCAACTTTACGTTATGTGGAGAATACAGATGCCATACAAAATCTCACCCGCACAGAAGAGAATGACGACTACTGGGCAGGGAAGGAGGAACATGGATATTTCCATACACATTTCAGAAAGTTTTTTTTAAAGTCATAGCTCTTCTCAGGCTGGATCTTGTGCATTTTTGCCAGGGTTGTCAGGACTGTTCTGGTAAGAGGCTTTCTAGGACTTATATAATGTTGGTCTACCCTACCATAAGTCACAGGTATGTGATCAGTGGGGGTGGAGAAGGCGGTGGGGTGGTGATTTTAAGAGGCCAGGGGACTCTTGAGCACTGTGGTCTGTTCCCTCTGTCAATGATATCACGTTCATCGGTCACATGGTATAGTAGTAGCTCAGTCCCATTCAAATGACTGGGGCTGAGCTGCAAATCCAAGCACAGCCACTACACTGTGTATGGTGCAGTGTGGAGGCTGCACCTAAATGCTACAACTTCTTTAACCACATGATAGGTATCGGACCCCGAATGATAACACGGTATAACATGTAAAAAACTGTTGGCTACTTTCTTTCAAAAACAGCACCTCACATGTTCACAGGCTGTGTGAGGAATTGCAGTTCAATCTAAATGGAGCTGCAATTCCAGAGACAGCCTGTGGATAAGGGTGGTGCTGTTTTGGTCATGTTTTTGTGTTCCTGATCTCTTTCCTCTCCATGCATATAAATAAGATCGCTCCATCTTAGCCTGCCCACCCCGTGCACTCCTGCCCTCTAACCCCACTTAACCTTTTGTATGCCAGTGCTTTTGCCATTCCCCCCGCAGCTCTCGAGCCCAGAATAATGAGGCTTCTGGATGAATTGCTTTCCATGACGGTTGTTGATGAGAGTTTATTTTCTGCACCGTAGAAGATCAGCGGCAGATGAATGTAAATGCGTTTCGTCAGGCTATTACAGAGGTGGCCGGCCCGCGTTTCAGGGTCACTAGATGGACATTGTGTTCAGTCTGAATGCTGCTCTGGATTACAATCACTCTTTATAGCGGCGTTCGCTTCGGCGTTAAACAAAGTGTCGGCTGTGCTCTCGGTGACCCCACGGTGACCCATCGGGGGGTGAGTTTAATAGTTACATAGTAATTAAAGTTAAAAATACTCTCCAGGCCTCGAGGTTCAGGAACTGCCTAAAATTGGATACGAGGAATGCCCGGTGCTAAATGTATTTAACAGGAACAATGGATGAGAGGAGGCCATGTGCAGGATTGCTGTTTCCATCATAGCATTGCAGACTTCCTGTATTGCTTTAGTCCTCTGTGCTGCTGTGACACCAATCCCTTTCTTTAAATATGATAATTGTCATAGATAATGTTGTCCCTGTGACATGCATCCCCGTGCTCAATTATATCACATACATTTCCAGGGCACTGAAAGATCAACACATCCCTCTGCTGAAATACTCTGTGCTGCCAGGAACTGTACTGCTTCTGCTATCTATAGGTGTATATACATAATAAATTTATGTCCCTCCAATTATTCTTACATTATGATATTGTCCCTGTTACATGCACCCCCGTCATCACATAAGTTTCCAGGTCTCGGCCTCCTACAAGGTCAACACATTTCTCTACTGAAAGACTCTGTGCTGCTGGGAATCCTACTACTTCTGCTATCTATAGGTGTACCTACGTGTTAGATGAATGTCTGCTGAGATAAGCCATCTCTCCTACAATGGCAGAACTGGAGATAGTGTCAGACTCAGTGGGCCCACAAATAAAATGATCCCGGGGCCCCCTCTCCAACAACCCAAAGAAACAGGCCATTGTACTCTTCAAATTTGGGTGTCTTTTGCCGGACCATTATGGTGTTAGAGACGGGGCCCAACAGAGGATTCTTGGGTACACTGAAGGCCTATCTGACACTGGTTGGGGGAAAGAGATTGGGCATGTTGAAATGAACATATGGTTCTTTGTTTCCATTAGAGGAGAGCGGCTTCTTACAAGTGAACGATTCAATATCATACACCCAGTCATTATGGTATCACTAGTAGTCTTGTCCTAAAACCGATCCTTGCCCCGTTGCCCTCATAAGTTTACCATATAAATTGTCTAATTTTGGTTTGCTCCCCAATTCTATGGACATGACTATCTTCCCTGGCATCATTTTATCTTGATTATTTGCAATATGTTTAAAGGGTTTAAAAGGGCTTTAGTGTTGATTAAGGTCGAGCGATCGTGTTCGGAAAAGATCAGATTCCGATCGGAAAATTTCTCGATCGCGATCGGAATTCCGAACACGATCTTTTTAGGTGGGATCGAGATCGGTGATTATTTCCCACAATGCTTTGCTACTGGCCAAGAATTGTGGGAAAAGCTAACAATGTTAGCCTTCACACTGAGTATACGCTGCGTTCATTCTGAGTGGAGCGTATACTCAGTGTGAAGGCTCCACTACGGTTCCATAGGAATGAATGGAAGCAGCCGGCACACAGCCTTGACCCCCTGCGCGCCGGCTGTGTCCATCCATTCTAATGGGAGACTAGCTAACATCTCTATTAGCTACTTACCTGCAGAGATGGCTGGTCCGGTGCCCGGTGTTCTCGTTCTTCTTCGCCTCGCTGCTCCCGCCTCCCAGGTTAGTGTTTAAGAGATAGGAAGTAGGCGGGGCTTGTGGCTTAGGAGAGTGTGGGCGGATACTGGGAAGGGAAACGTCACGTCTCCCCACTTTGTACCCGCCCACACTCTCCTAACCCGTCCACACTCTCCTAATCTGGGAGGTGGGGGCAGCGAGGCGAAGAAGAATGAGAACACCGGGCACCGGACCAGCCATCTCTGCAGGTAAGTGGACATCACGGGGGACTAAGTAGCCAGAGGATTAAAAAAAAATCTACTCAGTGTGGATTCTAACAATGAAAGCGTTCAATTGTTAGATTCCATGCTGTATATTGAATAGGATTGTTTTTAAAATCCATTTTCCGATTAGTAAAAAAATCCCATTGACTTGCATTGGGATCGAGATCGGTTTTGAATGAAAAATTATCGGAAATCAGATTTCAAAATCGATCCTGAAAAGTCAAGATCGGCTCAACCCTAGTGTTGATGCCTTATTCTTTGGACCAGCCAAGAACCTTAAGGGGACAGCTCAACTCACATTAAAAGAGAGTACCAAGAGCAGTGTGTTGTCTTATTTTCATTAGATTCAGCAGAACAGCCAGCTACGTGAAAAAAGACTCTACACCATCTAAATTCTAGGCAATTTTTAATAAAGATCATTCAGAAAGTTACATGGAAACACAGCTTTCTGAATGATCTTTATCAAAAATTGCCAATAATTTAGATGGTGTAGAGTCTGTGTAACTCCTTCACGTAACTGGCTGTTCTGTTGAATCGAACAAAAATCAGACACAATCTACTCTCCTATGTGTCGGGTTGCAGCAGTGTTGAACAACAAGAAATAAGTTGATGGGCACTCGTTTGCATTAGCCTCATTACAAAGGCCAAACTGAATGGGGTGGGAATGATACCTTATAGGATGTAGTTGGCAAAATCAATTGAGGAATGAAGCCTTGAAGCAGAAAACAACATGCTGGACCACAACCTCAGATCCAGCATGTGTTTCTGAAGAGGCCATATTGGCAGATACCCTTTAAGGACAACCCTTCTACAATACGGCAGCGCTTTGCAGGTACATGAAGCTTCTGAACAGGATATAGTTTATAGTTGACATTCTCATTGGCATTGCCCTTTTATCCTTTGAATCAGGAGCGGGGCCAAGACAAACACTCCAGTAAGAAGTCAATAAGAGATACCAGCAGCTAATCCATGTGCTGTAGGGCCCAATCCTTGTGAGCAGTCCTAAGCAAACCCGCCTGACTTTAGATACTACGGGTAAAAATAACTTTGCACTATCAACTTAATGCACATGCATTTTTTATGACAGCAGTTTATTGGAAGCCGCGTCAAGTAATAAATTATGGGTTTGTCTGCTGACTGAGTTATTTCATTTTACATTGACGCGTGGGACGCGCCTCGCAAAGACAAATGAAGTCCAAACCCCAAAGTTACTCCAAATTGTTTAACCCTTCCTGTTCCAGAGAGGAAACATCATTAATAAGCTTGAAACGGTCTTCTAACCCTTCACAACTGTTATTTTCCTTGGTACAATCCCCGAAACGCGTAGGGTTGGTTAATAAAGACTAATGGATTTTACTGATCCTGGGTGAAGTGTAGTTCCTTTCTTTTTGACCAAGGCCTTGGGTCAGTTTTTGGTCTTTCCCATACACAACACAACTGTGGCCTTGAAACCTTTGAGCACGGACCGTATGGAGGTAGCAGAGCTAAACTTGTCTCTTTGCATAGTGATAATACAAAAATAAAATTCTATTTATTGACCTGCAGTCTTACAGGAAACCGTCTTATGCAGACCTGGGCAAAGTCCGGCCCCTGGGCCATATCCGGCCCTCTGACTGATTCAGTCCGGCCCGCACAGCTTTGACTAGGGAGGCGTGTCCAGGGGGCGTGTCTAAGGGGCGTGTCTTAGTGCCGGCCAAAGATGGAGATGTGGAGCGTGTCATAAAGTACTGAGAGATGGAAGGTGAGCTGCAGGGTGGAGAGAGAGAGAGAGAGAGAGAGAGAGAGTGTGTGTGTGTGTGTGTGTGTATATGTGTGCCTGTCTATATATGTGTCTGTCTATATGTGTCTGCCTGTCTATATGTGTGCCTGTCTATTTGTGTGTCTGTCTATATTTGTGTGTGTGTCTCAGTAACCTAGGGGCAGAGATGGAAGGGGAATGTTATACTAGGGCAGAGATGGCAGATGGAGGGGGGGGGGCATGAACCTGGGGGAGAGATGGGGGGGGGACATGAAATGGGGAAAATAAAGAGGGATATGAAACTGAGGGAGAAATGGAGGGGGGGGGACATGAAACTGGGGGTAGATGAAAAGGGCACTTAGACTGTGGGGGGGACATTAAACCGCGGAGGTAGCTGTAGGGGGACCTGTCTGCCTCTAGTTGCCCCCAGTTTAATGTCACCCTCCAGCTACCCCTACAGTTTAATGTCTGCTTCCAGCTTCCCGATTTTAATGTCCCCCTCTAGTTGCCCCCAGTTTCATGTCCCGCTCCAGCTGTCAATTTATTGCCCCCCTCCAACTACCCCCACTGTTTAATGTCCCCCTCCAGCTGCTCCAGTGTCATGTCCCCTCTAGTTTCCACCAGTTTATACTGGAGCACCAGGAGAGGGGCTTAATACTGTGGGGCAGTTGGAAGGGAACATTATAATGTGGGGGCATATAATGTACGGGTGACTGTAGGAGGATTATACTGTGTGGGGGCACATGGAAAGATGATTGGGAATGGGCGGAGTCAACGTAGACGTGGCTGGAGCTAAATTTGTCGTGGCACGGCCCTCTAGCATAGTTTCAATTTCAAATACGGCCCCATGGGAAAATTAATTGCCCACCCCTGGTCTTATGTGACAAAATGAACTTTGGCATGACGACAAGTGCAATACATTATCTTAACAATCTAAGTTAAGGGGATATTGTCACTCCTTAGGGAGAGACCACCATATAGGTGTGTGGAGAATTATTAAGCCTTTAGCACTCCACTTCGCAAAGGATCATGGGAAGAATATGCAAATCTGTCTTCCATGATGTAATTGGGAAAACAGCTGCTGCCTCAGTATTGCAAACCAATAGAGGGCGCTCACTGGAATGTGCAAGCATCCAGGGTTATTTCACTGGAGTTCTGTCTTCCTAACTACATCAGGGAAGACATGCTTGCACATTCCAGTGAGCGCCCTCTATTGGTTTGCAATACTGAGGCAGCAGCTGTTTTCCCAATTACATCATGGAAGACAGATTTGCATATTCTTCCCATGATCCTTAACAATCTAGCAAGACTTTCGACAAGCTGCAGTTCACATCTTAACCACTGGGGGTCCACATATTGTACGGACAACTCCCAAGAGAGTACTGCAAAACCGTGCTTATATTCAAATCTGCTCATCTCCCCCCCACTCATATAGAAGGAAGGACACATCTGTATATCAACTTGTTCTCTGTATCCTAACCAACGGGTATGGCTTGAAAGTTAAGTAAACCGGTTTGTTACAAATTTTTCAAAAACTTCTGGTTCGCATGTGCTACGAACCGTCCATTGATGGAAAATCCCCAAAAATTTCAGGTTTGGCCTACTAAATTTTTGGAAGATTCCTAACTAGCCCATCTTGTTAGTAGCCGATGCCGTTCCACTTTATTAAGGCCGAGTATTCTCTCTTTACTACTTTCAGGACTTCCAGCAGGATTCTTTACAACCAAACATCTCCAAGGACCTTTTTTTTCTTATCTATTTCAATTAAAAGGAATCATTGTTCAATCATAATTTTAATGGCCGATCATCTTTCCCTTTGCTAAAATTACATCATAAAAGAGGTTTAATTGGAATTGAATAGTAATTGAATGACTTTACTCACACAAAGAATTATGATAAAGATGCTTTCTTAAAAGACCCCTTGGAATAGATCGTTAAAAAACCGCTCCATTAAATATTGCCGATAAGGTGAAATTTTAACCCATGGTGCTCCATACACCACCCTTGGGCATTTACCATTTGGAGTAGCTAAAATTTAGTTTAATGCTCCAATTTCTAATGTAACCAATTCCATATACTATTGCTACAAGCTAGCGGGGCTTCATCCAAGTGTGCGATCCGAGGGGACGACCAATGGTTCATTTTGTTCTGATGAATATTGAGCGGGTCCTATCGGAACGCAACGGATCGGAATGGTAAGTGCGTAACAGAATACACTCGGATGACACTTGGATGTCACTCAGAATATCATCCAGCTGTGTTGTGCTCCAAAATCGTCTCCAACATGAATGCATACTTGGGATCTAAACCTTGGACAGGTTGCAATTCACAACACAACCACTGGATGGCCACATAGACACATATAGCGTAGACATCTTGTGACATAGTATCAATAGTTTCACACAATCATACTTTTTGATAAGAAGGTCCCCTAGCATCACTTATCACGCAATCTGTTGAGCTGTATCAGAGCTCTCAGAGCATCGATTTGGCTTCACAAGTCATGTGACATCACATTCACTGGTCACATGACCTCATTGTAGATGAGTCCCATTCAAGTGAATTGGCTACAATACCAAGCACAGCTGCTGTCAAATGTAGTGTTGTGTTTGGTAAGTCCTGTTGCAAACATGTGGCAGCTGATTGGCCGGAGGCCTGAGTATCAGACCCCTGCTGATCTTTAATTAATGACCTATCCAATGATTTAGCCTGTAACATCCCTTTAAATGTCTTCTTTTATCTACTTCTACTGTCTTTTGGCAAAGTCTAACTTAACTCTATCAATACAAAAAGTCTGTGTTTCACTATTTGCAAAGCTGCAGCTGCATATCCCTCCTCCCCCTCCCCACATTTACTATTTAATATATTACACTAGAAATACCTTTCAGCTACCGAAGAAACTTTTTAGGTACTGAATGTGGAAACTGGTGAACTATAGTCTGCTGAAAGGGGAAGGGGGTGTATTTATTGTAATTTAGTTTTTTGGGGGGGCAGAAACAATATTATTATAGATAGACTTTTAATGGATACAACCTAAAAATAATCCTACTAATATTATAAATGTGAAAGTTTGTGTCTTTGGATGTTCGGATGTTTGGGAATTTGGATGTTTGTTCCTCAATCACGCAAAAACTGGTGAACGGATTCGCATGAAATTTGCCACAGACCTAGATATTCACTAGGAAGGAAACATAGGCTACTTTTTAGGTCCCAAACTCACCCGGCATCCCGACCATGCCCAGCGAAAGTGCTCTCCAGCTCTGCTGCAGGACCTGAGATGACATCTTCACAGGTCTTTCAATGGGGCTCTGATTGCTTGGCTGCAGTCTGGTGGCGGGCCGCAGGGGAAGCCGAGTGGCCTGATACGTTGGTGGGCTTGCATGGGTGGCACCACTGACAAAGCCTCCGCCTGAGAAAAAGGCTCGGAGTGATGCCGCCATGCCGGCCGGCAGCGTGGAGCCGGCATAGATTGCGGCCGCCTCACACCACATTCTGCAGACCGCCGCACCAGCACCAGTGACTTTCGGTCGGAACAAATAGGACTGAAGGACCTGAGCTGAAATCACCACGTCATGCGTGGGGCTCCGATTGGCCCAGGAGCATGGGCAGAGCTATAGACTCACAAGCCGGCGTGCACCCCTCACAGGAAGAAAATGCTGGCGTGCCTGCCAGCATCTGAGAGCCACACCTGCCGGCATCGCTGGAGCCCGGCGCGCAACGTGGAGCGGTGAGTCCGCCGGGGCCCTGGGGGTCGGAAGGGGTACAGGGAACTGTGCTGCACTCCCACAGATAGCTGTCTACTTGTGCCGCGTGCCGTGCATGGCCACAGCAGCTGCGCTGCACGGTCTGCCAACCCCATGCACCCCTGTAACCCTGGCGCAAGCCGCTGCAACCACACATCCAACTCTGCTAGATCTGTGTCTGTGTCCATTGAGCTTGAAGACTGCTAAATTATAGGCAAAAAAAAAGTGAAGCTCCGGATTAAATTGTGTCAGCCCGTTAGGGCGGCGGAGTGCAGAACTTTGCAAATTAAACACTTAATACATATTTTAGATTCTTTTATATAGTGTGAAAATGAAGGAAAATGCAGATATTTTCCCTGGCTTTAAATATTTCATAGAGTAAGCACTTTACCATTTTAAAAGTAGAAATTATTCCACATGAAGCCTTCAGCAGCAGAAAAAGCTGTTTATTAAGGGAGAGATTTTGGCGCGGGAACGTATTGATATGGATTTTTCAATGAAAGCATAACTGAATAATACATAGTACATTACTGCAGTGCTCGAGCGACCATCACACGCTAACAACGTTTCATCAGCATTGGCATGAAAGAAATTGGAATTGGTTGGGAAGATTTAAAAAAAAAAAAAAAAAAAGAATCCATTAAAGTTTATGACATTGTTCATAGAGACGGTGACATTTATTAAATATTCTCTACGACCCCAGGAAGTCTACATAAGGGGTCTGCATGAACGGGCATGCTGCCAACTAGGTCCCCAGCAAGCAGGGATGTGACTAGGAAGGAATGGGCTATATGGCAAATTTTGACTGGACCCTCCCAAAGTATAACCCCCCCCCCCTTACTGGCCCCGCACATGGTATAACACCTCCTTTACTGGCATTCATATGGTATAATGCCCACTTCACTGGTGCCCACACTGTATAACACCCCTTCACTGAGCCCAGTATTCACTTATCATTCCCTGGTCTTGCCCCAAGTCTTCACCTTCTTCCCCTTCAGCCACCAGGGGGCCCCTTGTGCTGCTCATCAGATTCAGACAATGAGCATCATTCAGCATCAAGATGTGAGATGTAGTGCAATGAGATATACAGATATCAGAGGTGTATACTATATTGATGGGGTTTGTTCCTCATGGATGGTGTTAACTATTTTAGGTTGACATCTTTGCTTATAGAGACATACAGATATCAAGGGTGAATAGTATATACCATAGAAGCACACTTTCTATATTTGATAAGGTAGGTTCTTTAAAGGTGGTGTTAAGGAGGACCTTTCACCATATCTGGGCACATGCAGTGTTATATACTGCCAGAAAGCTGACAGTGCGCTGAATTCAGCGCACTGTCGGCTTTCCCGATCCGTGCCCGGTGTAAAGCGCTATTGGTCCCGGTACCGTAGCGCTTTACAGTCAGAAGGGCGTTTCTGACCATTAGCCAGAGACGTCCTTCTGCCTCGCGGCGCCAATCGCGCTGTGCTGTGGAGCCGGGAGGAACGCCCCCTCCCTCTCCTGATAATACTCGTCTATGGACGAGCTGTGTGAGCAGAGGGAGGGGGAATTCCTCCCGGCTCCACAGTACAGCGCGATTGGCGCCGCGAGGCAGAAGGACGTCTCTGGCTAATGGTCAGAAACGCCCTTCTGACCATAGAAGAGCTACGGTACCGGGCCGTAAGCTCTTCACACCGGGCACAGATCGGGAAAGCCGACAGTGCGCTGAACTCAGCGCACTGTCAGCTTTCTGGCAGTATATAGAACTGCCTGTGCCCGGATATGGTGAAAGGTCCTCTTTAAGTATTGCAGGGTATCACCTCTACCTAGGCAAGACAATGATCAGGACTGCGGAGTGTAAATGTCCCAGCATGTCCATTATGTAAACTTGGTGAGAAACTAAAAGGGAGTCTGTCACCAGTACCCAGCATTCACCCAGCCCTACAGATAAGTAGATTAGAGATACTTGAATTCCAGAGTGTTTTCCCCTTGTGGATCGCTGCCTCCATTGCTGAGATATCACCTTTTTGTCAATATAGAAATAAGTCATTTGGAACCATGAATACCCTGCCATTGCTCCAAAGAGGTAATCCCCAACACCCTTATTGCTTCAAAGAGCTCATTCTTATATTGATAAAAAGAAGTGATGTGTCAGCAACGTTGACCCCCCAATTCACAAGAGGATAAAACTGTTTGGTTCTAGTGACACTAACCTATCTATCTGCAGGGCTGGGGTGATATGCTGGTTCTGGTGACAGTAACCTATCTATCTGCAGGGCTGAGGTGATATGTTGGTCCTGGTAACACTAACCTATCTATCTGCAGGGCTGTGGTGATATGCTGGGTCTGGTGACAGTAACCTATCTATCTGCAGGGCTGGGGTGATATGCTGGGTCTGGTGACAGTAACCTATCTATCTGCAGGGCTGGGGTGATATGCTGGGTCTGGTGACAGTAACCTATCTATCTGCAGGGCTGGGGTGATATGCTGGGTCTGGTGACGGTAACCTATCTATCTGCAGGACTGGGATGACATGCTGGGTCTGGTGACAGTAACCTATCTATCTGCAGGACTGGGGTGATATGCTGGGTCTGGTGACACTAACCTATCTATCTGCAGGGCTGGGGTGATATGCTGGGTCTGGTGACAGTAACCTATCTATCTGCAGGGCTGGGGTGATATGCTGGTGCTGGTGACAGTAACCTATCTATCTGCAGTGCTGGGGTGATATGCTGGGTCTGGTGACAGTAACCTATCTATCTGCAGGGCTGGGGTGATATACTGGTTCTGATGACAGTAACCTATCTATCTGCAGAGCTGGGGTGATATGCTGGTTCTGATGACAGTAACCTATCTATCTGCAGGGTTGGGGTGATATACTGGTTCTGGTAACACTAACCTATCTATCTGGGAGGCTGGGGTGATATGCTGGTTCTGGTGACAGTAACCTATCTATCTGCAGGGCTGGGGTGATATGCTGGTTCTGGAGACAGACTCCCTATAGGAATGGATGTTCAACAGAGGGGACACATGATCATTATGAAACATAAAGGTCATAAAGATTCTATAAGGGTTCTTTGGGAGGAAGCTGTTCCTAGCCACAGAATGTGCCCCCTCTTCTAAATGTGGGGTGGTCAGGCAGCACACATCACTCCATGCATTTCAATAGGAGGTGACCACCACTCTATTCAGAATGGGAGACAAAACCCCCTGAGATGCCGATGACAGAGCAGTCAAACATTTGAACCCCACCTTTCTATGAGTAACACAACCCCTTTAAGCATCACTGTAGCCCCTCACTACATTATTAGCCACAGTGTCCTGATGTTGACCCTGGTAGTATCAAACCAAGGAAAGACCCACTTATAGGATAATGTGGCTCTTCTTTGTGCATTCTATCCAATAAAATAAAGAGAAGTTGAATTTGACAAGTAATCAGGAGACCCTCCCACTTGTCCAATAGGACAGAGAAAGCATGGTAGAATGAACCAGCAGGGGGCATCACTGTGATTTCTGCTTTGGGCTTTCTTGCAGCTTCCTACGAACCCCTCATAAGCCATATTAACAAAACACCATAAACTACATATATATAGATAATATAAGATATAGGGATTTTGTAGGGACGTTCCGGTTACAGTCAGTAGTCGGAGATTTGGTCTTCTAAAGCCAGTTAAGAATGTGAGATAATGTCTGTGCACTTCTCAAGTTAAGTATCACAGATGGCCCAGGAACACTCCGGAGCCAATTCCCTGTTGGTTTTTTATGAAATCAGCAATGAATTAACTCATCTTCTCTTATTTCTTATCTTTTTTGTTAGGGAAATTTGTTCATTTTCATGCGGTGAGCCGGCATGTAGTAGGGGATTTATTGAAAGATCCGCCATACCGTTACCTTCTTGTACAAATTTTATTAAAAGCGTCTGAGTCTCAAGGTGAATTTTGTTATGAAAAGTGAAGACTGCGGCATGTTAGAGTCTTTACAAAATGAGATCTCTTCAAGGGACACGTAATTGTCCAGGGTCAAGGAAGTCACCATCAAAAGCGTTACCTCTAATAACAAAAACATACTACCCACCAAGAAAAGGTAATGGATACCATATAGTAGATATTCAAGGAGGAAATGAGGTTAATTTGTGTATGGACTGATGAACCAGAGGGAGGAGGCAACCTTAAAGGAATTATGTAATGAAATCATATCATCAAACATATCACTAAAATACTGCCCCCATGTACAAGAATATAACTACTATAATACTACTCCTATGTACAAGAATATAACTACTATAATACTACTCCTATGTACAAGAATATAACTACTATAAAACTACTCCTATGTACAAGAATATAACTACTATAATACTGCTCCTATGTACAAGAATATAACTACTATAATACTGCTCCTATGTACAAGAATATAACTACTATAATACTGCTCCTATGTACAAGAATATAACTACTATAATACTACTCCTATGTACAAGAATATAACTACTATAATACTACTCCTGTGTACAAGAATATAACTACTATAATACTACTCCTATGTACAAGAATATAACTACTATAATACTGCTCCTATGTACAAGAATATAACTACTATAATACTACTCCTATGTACAAGAATATAACTACTATAATACTACTCCTATGTACAAGAATATAACTACTATAATACTGCCCCCATGTACAAGAATATAACTACTATAATACTGCTCCTATGTACAAGAATATAACTACTATAATACTGCTCCTATGTACAAGAATATAACTACTATAATACTGCTCCTATGTACAAGAATATAACTACTATAATACTGCTCCTATGTACAAGAATATAACTACTATAATACTACTCCTATGTACAAGAATATAACTACTATAATACTACTCCTATGTACAAGAATATAACTACTATAATACTACTCCTATGTACAAGAATATAACTACTATAATACTACTGCTATGTACAAGAATATAACTACTATAATACTACTCCTGTGTACAAGAATATAACTACTATAATACTACTCCTATGTACAAGAATATAACTACTATAATACTGATCCTATGTACAAGAATATAACTACTATAGTACTACCCCCTATGTACAAGAATATAACTACTATAATACTACTCCTATGTACAAGAATATAACTACTATAATACTACTCCTATGTACAAGAATATAACTACTATAATACTGCCCCCATGTACAAGAATATAACTACTATAATACTGCTCCTATGTACAAGAATATAACTACTATAATACTGCCCCCATGTACAAGAATATAACTACTATAATACTACTCCTGTGTACAAGAATATAACTACTATAATACTGCTCCTATGTACAAGAATATAACTACTATAATACTGCTCCTATGTACAAGAATATAACTACTATAATACTACTCCTATGTACAAGAATATAACTACTATAATACTACTCCTATGTACAAGAATATAACTACTATAATACTACTCCTATGTACAAGAATATAACTACTATAATACTACTCCTATGTACAAGAATATAACTACTATAATACTACTCCTATGTACAAGAATATAACTACTATAATACTGCTCCTATGTACAAGAATATAACTACTATAATACTACTCCTATGTACAAGAATATAACTACTATAATACTACTCCTATGTACAAGAATATAACTACTATAATACTGCCCCCATGTACAAGAATATAACTACTATAATACTGCTCCTATGTACAAGAATATAACTACTATAATACTGCTCCTATGTACAAGAATATAACTACTATAATACTGCTCCTATGTACAAGAATATAACTACTATAATACTGCTCCTATGTACAAGAATATAACTACTATAATACTGCTCCTATGTACAAGAATATAACTACTATAATACTGCTCCTATGTACAAGAATATAACTACTATAATACTGCTCCTATGTACAAAAATATAACTCCTATAATACTACTCCTATGTACAAGAATATAACTACTATATTACTGCTCCTATGTACAAGAATATAACTACTATAATACTACCTCCATGTACAAGAATATAACTACTATAATACTGCTCCTATGTACAAGAATATAACTACTATAATACTGCTCCTATGTACAAAAATATAACTACTATAATACTACTCCTATGTACAAGAATATAACTACTATAATACTACTCCTATGTACAAGAATATAACTACTATAATACTGCTCCTATGTACAAGAATATAACTACTATAATACTACCTCCATGTACAAGAATATAACTACTATAATACTGCTCCTATGTACAAGAATATAAATACTATAATACTACTCCTATGTACAAGAATATAACTACTATAATACTACTCCTATGTACAAGAATATAACTACTATAATACTGCTCCTATGTAAAAGAATATAACTACTATAATACTACTCCTATGTACAAAAATATAACTACTATAATACTGCTCCTATGTACAAGAATATAACTACTATAATACTACTCCTATGTACAAGAATATAACTACTATAATACTACCTCTTATGTACAAGAATATAACTACTATAATACTACTCCTATGTACAAGAATATAACTACTATAATACTACTCCTATGTACAAGAATATAACTACTATAATACTACTCCTATGTACAAGACTGTAACTACTATAATACTACTCCTATGTACAAGAATATAACTACTATAATACTGCTCTTATGTACAAGAATATAACTACTATAATACTACTCCTATGTACAAGACTGTAACTACTATAATACTACTCCTATGTACAAGAATATAACTACTATAATACTACTCCTATGTACAAGACTGTAACTACTATAATACTACTCCTATGTACAAGAATATAACTACTATAATACTGCTCCTATGTACAAGAATATAACTACTATAATACTACTCCTATGTACAAGAATATAACTACTATAATACTACTCCTATGTACAAGAATATAACTACTATAATACTGCTCCTATGTACAAGAATATAACTACTATAATACTACTCCTATGTACAAGACTGTAACTACTATATTATTAATACTACTCCTATGTACAAGAATATAACTACTATAATACTACTCCTATGTACAAGACTGTAACTACTATAATACTACTCCTATGTACAAGAATATAACTACTATAATACTGCTCTTATGTACAAGAATATAACTACTATAATACTACTCCTATGTACAAGACTGTAACTACTATAATACTACTCCTATGTACAAGAATATAACTACTATAATACTGCTCTTATGTACAAGAATATAACTACTATAATACTACTCCTATGTACAAGACTGTAACTACTATAATACTACTCCTATGTACAAGAATATAACTACTATAATACTACTCCTATGTACAAGAATATAACTACTATAATACTACTCCTATGTACAAGAATATAACTACTATAATACTGCCCCCATGTACAAGAATATAACTACTATAATACTGCTCCTATGTACAAGAATATAACTACTATAATACTGCTCCTATGTACAAGAATATAACTACTATAATACTGCTCCTATGTACAAGAATATAACTACTATAATACTACTCCTATGTACAAGACTGTAACTACTATATTACTAATACTAATCCTATGTACAAGAATATAACTACTATAATACTACTCCTATGTACAAGACTGTAACTACTATAATACTACTCCTATGTACAAGAATATAACTACTATAATACTGCTCTTATGTACAAGAATATAACTACTATAATACTACTCCTATGTACAAGACTGTAACTACTATAATACTACTCCTATGTACAAGAATATAACTACTATAATACTGCTCCTATGTACAAGAATATAACTACTATAATACTACTCCTATGTACAAGACTGTAACTACTATAATACTACTCCTATGTACAAGAATATAACTACTATAATACTGCTCCTATGTACAAGAATATAACTACTATAATACTGCTCCTATGTACAAGAATATAACTACTATAATACTAGTCCTATGTACAAGACTGTAACTACTATAATACTACTCCTATGCACAAGAATATAACTACTATAATACTGCTCTTATGTACAAGAATATAACTACTATAATACTGCTCCTATGTACAAGAATATAACTACTATAATACTGCTCCTATGTACAAGAATATAACTACTATAATACTGCTCCTATGTACAAGAATATAACTACTATAATACTGCTCCTATGTACAAGAATATAACTACTATAATACTACTCCTATGTACAAGAATATAACTACTATAATACTGCTCCTATGTACAAGAATATTACTACTATAATACTACTCCTATGTACAAGAATATAACTACTATAATACTACCTTTTATGTACAAGAATATAACTACTATAATACTACTCCTATGTACAAGAATATAACTACTATAATACTGCTCCTATGTACAAGAATATAACTACTATAATACTACTCCTATGTACAAGACTGTAACTACTATAATACTACTCCTATGTACAAGAATATAACTACTATAATACTACTCCTATGTACAAGACTGTAACTACTATAATACTACTCCTATGTACAAGAATATAACTACTATAATACTGCTCTTATGTACAAGAATATAACTACTATAATACTACTCCTATGTACAAGAATATAACTACTATAATACTGCTCTTATGTACAAGAATATAACTACTATAATACTACTCCTATGTACAAGACTGTAACTACTATAATACTACTCCTATGTACAAGAATATAACTACTATAATACTGCTCTTATGTACAAGAATATAACTACTATAATACTACTCCTATGTACAAGACTGTAACTACTATAATACTGCCCCTATGTACAAGAATATAACTACTATAATACTACTCCTATGTACAAGAATATAACTACTATAATACTACTCCTATGTACAAGACTGTAACTACTATAATACTACTCCTATGTACAAGAATATAACTACTATAATACTGCTCCTATGTACAAGAATATAACTACTATAATACTGCTCCTATGTACAAGAATATAACTACTATAATACTGCTCCTATGTACAAGAATATAACTACTATAATACTGCTCCTATGTACAAAAATATAACTCCTATAATACTACTCCTATGTACAAGAATATAACTACTATAATACTGCTCCTATGTACAAGAATATAACTACTATAATACTACCTCCATGTACAAGAATATAACTACTATAATACTGCTCCTATGTACAAGAATATAACTACTATAATACTGCTCCTATGTACAAAAATATAACTACTATAATACTATTCCTATGTACAAGAATATAACTACTATAATACTACTCCTATGTACAAGAATATAACTACTATAATACTGCTCCTATGTACAAGAATATAACTACTATAATACTACCTCCATGTACAAGAATATAACTACTATAATACTGCTCCTATGTACAAGAATATAACTACTATAATACTACTCCTATGTACAAGAATATAACTACTATAATACTACTCCTATGTACAAGAATATAACTACTATAATACTGCTTCTATGTAAAAGAATATAACTACTATAATACTACTCCTATGTACAAAAATATAACTACTATAATACTGCTCCTATGTACAAGAATATAACTACTATAATACTACTCCTATGTACAAGAATATAACTACTATAATACTACCTCTTATGTACAAGAATATAACTACTATAATACTACTCCTATGTACAAGAACATAACTACTATAACACTACCTCCTATGTACAAGAATATAACTACTATAATACTGCTCCTATGTACAAGAATATAACTACTATAATACTACCTCTTATGTACAAGAATATAACTACTATAATACTACTCCTATGTACAAGAATATAACTACTATAATACTACTCCTATGTACAAGAATATAACTACTATAATACTACTCCTATGTACAAGACTGTAACTACTATAATACTACTCCTATGTACAAGAATATAACTACTATAATACTGCTCTTATGTACAAGAATATAACTACTATAATACTACTCCTATGTACAAGACTGTAACTACTATAATACTACTCCTATGTACAAGAATATAACTACTATAATACTACTCCTATGTACAAGACTGTAACTACTATAATACTACTCCTATGTACAAGAATATAACTACTATAATACTGCTCCTATGTACAAGAATATAACTACTATAATACTACTCTTATGTACAAGAATATAACTACTATAATATTACTCCTATGTACAAGAATATAACTACTATAATACTGCTCCTATGTACAAGAATATAACTACTATAATACTACTCCTATGTACAAGACTGTAACTACTATATTATTAATACTACTCCTATGTACAAGAATATAACTACTATAATACTACTCCTATGTACAAGACTGTAACTACTATAATACTACTCCTATGTACAAGAATATAACTACTATAATACTGCTCTTATGTACAAGAATATAACTACTATAATACTACTCCTATGTACAAGACTGTAACTACTATAATACTACTCCTATGTACAAGAATATAACTACTATAATACTACTCCTATGTACAAGAATATAACTACTATAATACTACTCCTATGTACAAGAATATAACTACTATAATACTGCCCCCATGTACAAGAATATAACTACTATAATACTGCTCCTATGTACAAGAATATAACTACTATAATACTGCTCCTATGTACAAGAATATAACTACTATAATACTGCTCCTATGTACAAGAATATAAATACTATAATACTACTCCTATGTACAAGACTGTAACTACTATATTACTAATACTACTCCTATGTACAAGAATATAACTGCTATAATACTACTCCTATGTACAAGACTGTAACTACTATAATACTACTCCTATGTACAAGAATATAACTACTATAATACTGCTCTTATGTACAAGAATATAACTACTATAATACTACTCCTATGTACAAGACTGTAACTACTATAATACTACTCCTATGTACAAGAGTATAACTACTATAATACTGCTCCTATGTACAAGAATATAACTACTATAATACTACTCCTATGTACAAGACTGTAACTACTATAATACTACTCCTATGTACAAGAATATAACTACTATAATACTGCTCCTATGTACAAGAATATAACTACTATAATACTGCTCCTATGTACAAGAATATAACTACTATAATACTACTCCTATGTACAAGACTGTAACTACTATAATACTACTCCTATGCACAAGAATATAACTACTATAATACTGCTCTTATGTACAAGAATATAACTACTATAATACTGCTCCTATGTACAAGAATATAACTACTATAATACTACTCCTATGTACAAGAATATAACTACTATAATACTGCTCCTATGTACAAGAATATAACTACTATAATACTGCTCCTATGTACAAGAATATAACTACTATAATACT
Organism: Leptodactylus fuscus; assembly: GCF_031893055.1. NCBI lineage: Eukaryota > Metazoa > Chordata > Amphibia > Anura > Leptodactylidae > Leptodactylus > Leptodactylus fuscus. The sequence continues at coordinate 348,048,710 of NC_134265.1, forward strand.
ACTTCTATGTACAAGAATATAACTACTATAATACTGCTCCTATGTACAAGAATATTACTACTATAATACTACTCCTATGTACAAGAATATAACTACTATAATACTGCTCCCATGTACAAGAATATAACTACTATAATACTACTCCTATGTACAAGACTGTAACTACTATAATACTACTCCTATGTACAAGAATATAACTACTATAATACTACTCCTATGTACAAGAATATAACTACTATAATACTACTCCTATGTACAAGAATATAACTACTATAATACTACTCCTATGTACAAGACTGTAACTACTATAATACTACTCCTATGTACAAGACTGTAACTACTATAATACTACTCCTATGTACAAGAATATAACTACTATAATACTGCTCCTATGTACAAGAATATAACTACTATAATACTGCTCCTATGTACAAGAATATAACTACTATAATACTGCTCCTATGTACAAGAATATAACTACTATAATACTGCTCCTATGTACAAAAATATAACTCCTATAATACTACTCCTATGTACAAGAATATAACTACTATAATACTGCTCCTATGTACAAGAATATAACTACTATAATACTACCTCCATGTACAAGAATATAACTACTATAATACTGCTCCTATGTACAAGAATATAACTACTATAATACTGCTCCTATGTACAAAAATATAACTACTATAATACTATTCCTATGTACAAGAATATAACTACTATAATACTACTCCTATGTACAAGAATATAACTACTATAATACTGCTCCTATGTACAAGAATATAACTACTATAATACTACCTCCATGTACAAGAATATAACTACTATAATACTGCTCCTATGTACAAGAATATAACTACTATAATACTACTCCTATGTACAAGAATATAACTACTATAATACTACTCCTATGTACAAGAATATAACTACTATAATACTGCTTCTATGTAAATGAATATAACTACTATAATACTACTCCTATGTACAAAAATATAACTACTATAATACTGCTCCTATGTACAAGAATATAACTACTATAATACTACTCCTATGTACAAGAATATAACTACTATAATACTACCTCTTATGTACAAGAATATAACTACTATAATACTACTCCTATGTACAAGAACATAACTACTATAACACTACCTCCTATGTACAAGAATATAACTACTATAATACTGCTCCTATGTACAAGAATATAACTACTATAATACTACCTCTTATGTACAAGAATATAACTACTATAATACTACTCCTATGTACAAGAATATAACTACTATAATACTACTCCTATGTACAAGAATATAACTACTATAATACTACTCCTATGTACAAGACTGTAACTACTATAATACTACTCCTATGTACAAGAATATAACTACTATAATACTGCTCTTATGTACAAGAATATAACTACTATAATACTACTCCTATGTACAAGACTGTAACTACTATAATACTACTCCTATGTACAAGAATATAACTACTATAATACTACTCCTATGTACAAGACTGTAACTACTATAATACTACTCCTATGTACAAGAATATAACTACTATAATACTGCTCCTATGTACAAGAATATAACTACTATAATACTACTCTTATGTACAAGAATATAACTACTATAATATTACTCCTATGTACAAGAATATAACTACTATAATACTGCTCCTATGTACAAGAATATAACTACTATAATACTACTCCTATGTACAAGACTGTAACTACTATATTATTAATACTACTCCTATGTACAAGAATATAACTACTATAATACTACTCCTATGTACAAGACTGTAACTACTATAATACTACTCCTATGTACAAGAATATAACTACTATAATACTGCTCTTATGTACAAGAATATAACTACTATAATACTACTCCTATGTACAAGACTGTAACTACTATAATACTACTCCTATGTACAAGAATATAACTACTATAATACTACTCCTATGTACAAGAATATAACTACTATAATACTACTCCTATGTACAAGAATATAACTACTATAATACTGCCCCCATGTACAAGAATATAACTACTATAATACTGCTCCTATGTACAAGAATATAACTACTATAATACTGCTCCTATGTACAAGAATATAACTACTATAATACTGCTCCTATGTACAAGAATATAAATACTATAATACTACTCCTATGTACAAGACTGTAACTACTATATTACTAATACTACTCCTATGTACAAGAATATAACTGCTATAATACTACTCCTATGTACAAGACTGTAACTACTATAATACTACTCCTATGTACAAGAATATAACTACTATAATACTGCTCTTATGTACAAGAATATAACTACTATAATACTACTCCTATGTACAAGACTGTAACTACTATAATACTACTCCTATGTACAAGAGTATAACTACTATAATACTGCTCCTATGTACAAGAATATAACTACTATAATACTACTCCTATGTACAAGACTGTAACTACTATAATACTACTCCTATGTACAAGAATATAACTACTATAATACTGCTCCTATGTACAAGAATATAACTACTATAATACTGCTCCTATGTACAAGAATATAACTACTATAATACTACTCCTATGTACAAGACTGTAACTACTATAATACTACTCCTATGCACAAGAATATAACTACTATAATACTGCTCTTATGTACAAGAATATAACTACTATAATACTGCTCCTATGTACAAGAATATAACTACTATAATACTACTCCTATGTACAAGAATATAACTACTATAATACTGCTCCTATGTACAAGAATATAACTACTATAATACTGCTCCTATGTACAAGAATATAACTACTATAATACTACTTCTATGTACAAGAATATAACTACTATAATACTGCTCCTATGTACAAGAATATTACTACTATAATACTACTCCTATGTACAAGAATATAACTACTATAATACTGCTCCCATGTACAAGAATATAACTACTATAATACTACTCCTATGTACAAGACTGTAACTACTATAATACTACTCCTATGTACAAGAATATAACTACTATAATACTACTCCTATGTACAAGAATATAACTACTATAATACTACTCCTATGTACAAGAATATAACTACTATAATACTGCTCTTATGTACAAGAATATAACTACTATAATACTACTCCTATGTACAAGACTGTAACTACTATAATACTACTCCTATGTACAAGAATATAACTACTATAATACTGCTCTTATGTACAAGAATATAACTACTATAATACTACTCCTATGTACAAGACTGTAACTACTATAATACTGCCCCTATGTACAAGAATATAACTACTATAATACTACTCCTATGTACAAGAATATAACTACTATAATACTACTCCTATGTACAAGACTGTAACTACTATAATACTACTCCTATGTACAAGAATATAACTACTGTAATACTGCTCTTATGTACAAGAATATAACTACTATAATATTACTCCTATATACAAGACTGTAACTACTATAATACTACTCCTATGTACAAGAATATAACTACTATAATACTGCTCTTATGTACAAGAATATAACTACTATAATACTGCTCCTATATACAAGAATATAACTACTATAATACTGCCCCCTATGTACAAGAATATAACTACTATAATACTGCTCTTATGTACAAGAATATAACTACTATAATACTACCTCCTATGTACAAGAATATAACTACTATAATACTACTCCTATGTACAAGAATATAACTACTATAATACTACTCCTATGTACAAGAATATAACTACTATAATACTACTCCTATGTACAAGAATATAACTACTATAATACTGCTCCTATGTACAAGAATATAACTACTATAATACTACTCCTATGTACAAGACTGTAACTACTATAATACTGCTCCTATGTACAAGAATATAACTACTATAATACTGCCCCTATGTACAAGAATATAACTACTATAATACTACTCCTATGTACAAGAATATAACTACTATAATACTACTCCTATGTACAAGACTGTAACTACTATAATACTACTCCTATGTACAAGAATATAACTACTGTAATACTGCTCTTATGTACAAGAATATAACTACTATAATATTACTCCTATATACAAGACTGTAACTACTATAATACTACTCCTATGTACAAGAATATAACTACTATAATACTGCTCCTATGTACAAGAATATAACTACTATAATACTACTCCTATGTACAAGAATATAACTACTATAATACTGCTCTTATGTACAAGAATATAACTACTATAATACTACTCCTATGTACAAGACTGTAACTACTATAATACTGCCCCTATGTACAAGAATATAACTACTATAATACTACTCCTATGTACAAGAATATAACTACTATAATACTACTCCTATGTACAAGACTGTAACTACTATAATACTACTCCTATGTACAAGAATATAACTACTGTAATACTGCTCTTATGTACAAGAATATAACTACTATAATATTACTCCTATATACAAGACTGTAACTACTATAATACTACTCCTATGTACAAGAATATAACTACTATAATACTGCTCTTATGTACAAGAATATAACTACTATAATACTGCTCCTATATACAAGAATATAACTACTATAATACTGCCCCCTATGTACAAGAATATAACTACTATAATACTGCTCTTATGTACAAGAATATAACTACTATAATACTACCTCCTATGTACAAGAATATAACTACTATAATACTACTCCTACGTACAAGACTGTAACTACTATAATACTACTCGTATGTACAAGAATATAACTACTGTAATACTGCTCTTATGTACAAGAATATAACTACTATAATACTACTCCTATGTACAAGACTGTAACTACTATAATACTGCTCCTATGTACAAGTATATAACTACTATAAGACTGCTTCTCGGTCCAAACACAAAGTGAAACTACTATAATTCTGCCTTCTACATAGTTACAAGGTTATTAGTTTTGCACTTTTGGATATTTGCACATTTATATAAGAGATGAACATTTTTTATTAGGCATTATATAATGTAAGTAGGGAATAATGTGTATTTCTAGGTAAGTGATGTAATGTTGTGGGTGGGCGGTATATTCAGGATGATACATAAGCGGAGCTGGTTACAGTTAGTCATGTGACAAAGTACCGTTAAACCGCTAAAAGGAAAAAAAAAATCCTGTATGTGAGACTTTTCCTTCCTTCAGTGCTTATTTTCATCTCGGTATTGTTCTTATTTGGCGTTGAGCAGATGTAATGGACCTATTCACAAACAGTTAATGACTCATCCACAATTTACTAAAAGCGTGAAAAGAACACGCTATCCCCTTTATCAAATACTATTTTTACAAAATTGGTTTGACAGAGAGAGAGACTGAATTCTGAGTTGATTCCAGGTATTCTCAGAAAATCTGCTTGTTTAGCAGTGCTGTATACCAGTGCATGGAACAGATGTAAAACTGTGCACAATAAATGACCGCAAACTGTGGAACAATAAATCATACCCCATATCATAGTAATATACTACTACCATACAATGTACAATGATCAAAGTCACAGCACTACACAGTGGCCAGATATATAGTCATGTATTGTACACATACCGCCAGATAGTGCCCAAATAATACCATCATATAATGCCTTACTATCAACACTATTAAATAAATGTACCCTATACACCCAAAATATTACCGCCAAAAATGCTAATGAATGGTTACTAATATTATCATATAAGGCATGATATAAGTGCCATCCAGATACCACCATGTAATGCCGTCATACCATGCCTGAATAAATGGGGACGAATACTTATTATTATCATGCAACGTAAAATAAAATGCTGTGCAGTCACCAAAAACTACCAACATGTAATGCCGAAATAGCAGTGCTCATGACCAAGATGTCTAGGTCTGCCAATGCCGATGTGCCGTGAATAATGATGTGCCAACTTTGCAAGATTCAATTCTAGGGTTGAGCCGATCTTGAGATTTCAGGATGGATTTTAAAATCCGATTTTCGATCATTTTCCAGCCGATCCCGATCGTGAAATGAGATCGACCACCGGTCGGGATCTGATCTTTCCCGATCCCGATCGCTCAACCCTATTCATGATATCTACATTGATCTTGAGATAACCTCTGACCTTGATCCTGCTGGAAAAGATCGTGATTGGAATTCCGAAACTTACTCAATCGCCGATCGGAATCCGATCTTTTCCGATACCGATCGCACAACCCTAGTCACTTCAAAAATAGCTGGAAGTTTGGCCTTCGAGTTTCAGTTCACTATCTGAGCCGAAGTGTTATTATTGTACCCTGGGGTCTCTTAAACCCTGCGAGTATAATAGGCAGAGGTCAGGGGGTCAAGTGGGAAGCAAACCCCCTTTCCAAGGCTTTGATGGGGTTTCTGGTCTTCTCTCGCACCTTCTGGCCTCCTTTGGCCACAATGGAATTTATGGAATGAAAATGGAATGAAAAATTTATAATCTCCAGTTATCATGAGCTATTTATAATCTACAGTGATGTGCAAAAATGTTAGGCAGGTTTGTTTTTCTCCCAAACCTGCCTAACATTTTTGCTTGGGAATAGAAGGATTAATCGTGTATTTTTGTCAATTTACAAAATTAAGTAAATGTAAATCCCGTCCATATTAGGGGTGACCTTTTCTCCTTGGAGGAGGAGTCTTGAAGTGATGATCCGGCCCCCGCAGAGCCCTGATTTCAACATCATCCAGTCTGTCTGGGATGACACAAAGAGAAAGATGGATTAGGCAAGCCTACATTCCCCAAAGATGACGGGAACAACCTCCCTGCCAAAAACTGTCTGCAAGGACCGAGAAGAACTGATGGAAGACAAAGGGCAAAGGTCACCCCAAATATTGACGGGATTTAGATTTCATTATAGTAATTGGCAAAAATAAACTATTAACCCTTCTGTTTCTGAAAGCCTTCTTACAATGTATCTAGAACTTTTTCACAGTGCTACGTATCAATGGGACCACGTCACCAAATGACAGCGATCAATACGTCTTGGCCGCCCCATCCATCTCTGTAGCTTCAATGGGATTTTGTATAGCATTGCCCTGCAGATGTATCAGAAAGCAAAAGTGTAGATGCAAAATTAGAAAAAAAAAAAAGTTTGCCGCCAACTTTAAGCAGATCCAGCTGGGAGTTTATGACTTGGTCGGGTTTACTGGAAGGATTAAATACAAAGCTGATACTTAGGAGATTTAACCTAACAGCTTAAGGTAACACAGCTGTCATAGACAGGCGCTACTCGCTCCTAATCCGCTCGCTCTTGTCACCCATCTGCCCCGACTATGACAGCGCCGGGTGACGTGACCACAAAGTGGAAAAAAAGTAAACTCACTAGCAGGTGTTTAAGAAACCACAGAAAGGATGCAAGGAAACCGCCGTCAGTAAATATCGGAAACCACAAATTGAATGGGGCTAACCACAACGGCAGAGACCAGCGGAGACAAGACGTCTTCAGATGGAAGAAGAAAGTGATGCTGCACAGCTGAGAAGACGAATCCCAGGCCAAAAATACTGATACGTCTCTGGAGCTTGGACTCCACCACTCTAAGGGTTCATATTTGGCTAGGATTTTGGCGCTGAATCTGTGCCAGGGTCCACGTAGAAAAAAATTACTCCCCATAGAGTTATAGCGGAAAAAAAAAAAAATTCTTCAGGTGGATTCTGCCTGCAAAAACCAGCGCAGTCAGTGGGAGTCGGAAAATCCACATCGCGGATTTGGGTGCAGATTTGCAAAAAAACACATGAAAAAACCTATCCTTTTTCCTATCAGTATGTCTTTGTAAAATGGGAGGAAATCCACACAAACACGGGGAGAACATACAAACTCCTTGCAGATGTTACCCCTGGCAGGTTTCGAGCTCAGGACTCCAGCGCTGCAAGGCTACAATGCTAACCACTGAGTCCCCATGTTCCTCTCCAAAATCCTCACCAAAAAACTCCATATGAATGGACCCTCAGGCTCAGTCCACACTGAGTTTTTTGGCGCTGATTTTGACGCTGAATCCATCTTAAAATCAGATGTGAACCAGGCCTAAGTGTAGAAGTTCTATTCTCTGTATATTATTATGAGGGTGGCCATCTTGCCTGACTTTTTCTTTACTTGGTTTGCAGCTTTTACTGATATGCTTTACAGCAGTCTCATAGCCATAGGAAGAAACAGTCTGAAGCTGTCTCATTGAGGTCTCTGAAAGAGAGGGGAGAGGAGAGGCTGTGACACCATCTATTGTCAGCAGTGAATCCATTGATGGATCAGTGGTAGGGTTGAGCCGATCTTGAGATTTCAGTATCGTTTTTAAAATCCGATTTTCGACCATTTTCCAGCCGATCCCTACCGTGAAATTTGCCCGATCAACGATCGGGATCCGATCTTTCCCAATCCCCATTGCTCAACCCCAGTCAGTGGGGTTATCTACCGAGGTGTTTTAATCTTGCATGTGATGTGAGAGAACTACTACAAACAAAATATTACAGAATCGGCAAGTAGTAGTCTAATATTAAGCTTAGTGGTCAGAGTGAAAATTGCAAGATATAGTAGTTTTCATAAAATATAGAATTTTTTCGTCAAACATGTCAAAAATATGTTTAACATAAAGCTCAGTTTAACTCATAGGTCATTTTCAGGCGGCACATTCCTCTTAAGTGTATGAAAAGTGGAAGATTTTTTTGGTTTTCTTTTTTTTTTCCTCTCTGTAGATTAATCGGTTTGGAACTCCTTGTGGAGTGAAATTGGTCTTTAAGTGAAATTCAAGTAAAATAAAGTTAAGAAACAAAGGTGCCTATAATATACTAGGAAAAAAGACACGAGAGACTAATCTGTTGTTCCATTTGGCTCAGCAAATAAATCTGACATCGACTTCTCCTAAATTAGTCAGTGTGTTTTATATTTCGCTCTTGCCAGCTGAACAGTTCCTTTAAAACTCTTGGGAGGAACAACTGCGGTTTCCTTTTTCCCCATGGAGAACTTATTCCACATGATTCTCAGGCAGCGTACTCCAGCTGGAAGTAAAGTGGGTCATCATCGCGCAGTGTTCTCACCACCAGCCGGCCGGCCAACAATGATCATCCACTTGGCACCATTTTGCTTTCCTTGCAGATCGCAGAAAAAAAACCAAAAAAAACAATTAAACTCCATGGGTCACTTATACAATTGTCCTAATTTTCTTAGAAAAATCGAAGATTGGATTGGCAAAGTTTGAAGAACACCATGAAGCTGCGCAGGTGTATCTAGGCGCGATGAGATGTAGAACACGCCGATGGGGGGAATTGACTCGGCTTTATTGTAGCATGATGTTTTTAGATTTTATAGATAATTCTATAAAAATTTATAAAAATTCAAAAATATTTGTAGAACAGTTAAACTATAATCTTTGTGAAATTGTAGCCTGGTAATGTCCACCCCACCATCTGGTCATGGAGATTAAAAATGAGACATCGAGTCTCTGTACCATATGGACGCCAACATCAAATAACACCTCCTCTGGTTCTCCAAGTCCACAGTTTTTGTAAAACAAAGTTACAGCTTAGGTTTACTTGAGTCCGAGTCTACAAGAACATCTGTAGATCTAAAACTTGAAGTCTGAAGCTTTTAACCATTCAGGTGATGGGGACTGGGTTGTCTCTTTGGGAAGCCTTGTAGATGACGTGAGCCAAGAGAAAGCCCTTTTTCAAGTACAACTTTCTAACCAAGCTCTTCCTAAGGATAATTTTAACTAGAGTTGGATTAGACTATGGGGCAACGTCTTGGTGAGGCAACAGTCCATAGGCGCCAAGTTCCTCAGTTTCACGTTAAGAAGGTGTCCTGTGTAATATGCGACCTTCATTACATTACACAGGTTTTTTATGAAATCGTTGGGTTGTCCAAGGAGGAGCTGAGTCTTCAAAAAGAAAGTTTGGTTATCTCAATGCCTTACCCTTCTTGCCTTCTGGGTAATAAAGGAGGGCCCCATACAGGAGACATCCCACTACTGCGTAATGGTGCATAGGTAGATGGGTTTTCTAAAATAGTAAGTCTCCTCTAGAGATGGGGAAACATTCCGAGATTTATTTCACAAATATTGTCAAGGTTTGCCCACCAGTTTTTGCCTATCAACAAGGTGTTAGATGTCCGTATGACCACTAAGCCCCAATCACAGGCCTCAGTGGCCCACCAGGAACCATGACGTCACTCAGGAGGCAGGAAGATGACCGCAATACAGCACCACACAACACGAGGCAAGGTAAGGGAGAGTATCAGAGAGTATCCCCATGGCCACATTTTTGTTGGCTTTGGACAAAAATTTAGATCCTGTCTCATTTGTTCATCTCTAGCCTCTTCCCAAAATCCAATGTTATGTTTGCTGTCAAGGTTCAGTCGAGATCCAAGGTTTTGCCTAGGGTTTGTACCAAAGTTTGTCATTTTGGCATGGTGTCCGTCTTCACGCTCAATGCCCCCATTGATCAATGGGCAGCCACTTACCGCAGTTGTAGAACTTTACAGAAAATCCATACCTCATGCAAGAAAATCTGATCTCTTAGAGCCTATTCAACCAACCAACTTTATTGACATGTACCGACTGGGCTTTATTTTTGCATGGATCAGACTATTGACTATTTGAGACAAATGGGTCCATGAAAAAAAAGATCTGGCACGGAACTGTAAAAGAATGACCATGTGAATAGACACTTAACGTGGGGAGCATCTTTTTCTTCTGGAGAACCTGTCCTGTCCTGCAGAAGAATGGACAAGGTGTAATGCCTGATTTCTCCAGTGGTGGTGCTGCAGATATATTGTATCTTTACTGTCTCGTTTCTTCATACATCCCAACTGATAACTTTGGAACCCGAAGAGGAAACTTTGTGATCAACTCACATTGTATTTGATGGACTCTTCTAACAACTTGGGACTCTTCAAAGCCAAGATCCAGTCGTCTTCCTCTGGACACTCAGGGTGGTCTCATTTGTCATGGTCTATGTGTTGTATACAGTAGATAATTATGTCTGATGGATTCTATGATATTAAGTGAAAGCCTGTAAATTTTTCACTTGGAGGAAGACACTTGAGATGATCATGGAATTCCATCTTAGTACGTGAATATTTTACGGGTTAAATTTTTGCTTCTAACTTTTTTTAATTAGAAACTTTGAATTTTCCATCCGCCAATTTGCCGAGAAAACCAATATTCAGCAGTTTCTGGACTATCTAATAAGAAGTGTAATAAATCGTATAGTTTTATAGGTGATCTGGACATATTTCACTACCTCACATCGTGCTGAACCCTCTCTCACATCATTCACAACAGCTGGTGTGGGAAATGTATCTCTCTAGATAGTCTACAGCAGGTTTATTCAGCTATGGTTCACGCACCCATGCGATTTGGATGCCTTTTAACAATATGCCTTCAAATCTTCCAACATATTGCCTGGTTCTGCTTCCTTAACAAGAAGTTTCAATAAATGTATCAGTTTGCCAAAACGGCCGCTTGGGAATTGACACAAATGTTGAACTTATTGCCGCCCAAAGCAATAAGACCAAATATATTTTTGATCATGGTTTAAGGATATGCCTCAGGAGATATCACCTTACGTAGCTTGTACTCTTGTCACTTACGTCTATATCTTCCCTGACACATATATTTAGTGAAAAGAAGACTAGAAGTCAATGGAAGGTCTAATACTATAACACTTGTGTGCTGTGTTATAGACTTATTTGCTATCTCTGTGTTCTCTTCCTGTTTCTTTAGTTATTAGTGTGCACCTGCTTATTTCCTCCCGCCTATCCCTGTGTATTTTTTTTTTTTTTTAATTCAACAAGTTTTATTACATTTTTGGGGAATATACAAACGTACAGGAGCAAAGGTAACAGAGGTAACATAAGGAATCAGGGAATGTAACATAGGGAATCTACAATGTTGTAAGCTTACAATACAAGTAATATGTGAATACATGTAGAATCCAATACCCGTGACATTGCTTATATCCGCAGAGAGTTGAGGGAAGGTGCAGTAGTGGGAACTGGAAGGGGGATAGGGAAGGAAGGGGAAGGCTGAGAAACGGAATATGAGGAAGGGACTGATCGAGGGTGTCCACGCGGAACCCGCAATTGCTCCACCAAGATTGCCAGTTATGGGGGAGAGTGAGGGGAGGGGAGGGGAAGGGAGTAGAGTGGGGTGGGGCAGCGAGAGAGGTTAGTAGTAAGGGTTGAGGGGGAAGGGCAGGGAGAGGGCAGGGGGGGAAGGAGAGGAGGGAAAGGGAGAGAGGAGAAGTCTCGTAAATGAACGAGGGGTGGGGAGCCGACTAACAGAAAGAAAAGAAAGGAAGAGAGAAAGAGAAGCTGAAGGTTATATGGAAGAGAGGAGGACCAGAGAAACACCTAAGACTGGGTCCCAAACCTGAGAAGAGAGATATCCCTGTATACTTATGTCTACATAAGTCTGTGTCTTTAGTCTCGCTCTGGCTGAGCAGTGCGTCCTTATGATATGCAGCTACTGAGTTTTATCTGTGTGTAGGCATGTTGCTAACTTGTTTGTTGCCAGTCTCTTTGTCCTCTCTGATATTAACCTACAGTATTTTCCTGTCTATCCTGTTTTTAGTCTGAATATTCAAGTCTGCAGTTTTGTACATTGTATCATGTTGTAGTGCTCTGAACCACGGTTTGGTCTGCCTGGTCAGCTGCTGCCAAACCAGGACCACCTTAGGATGTATCAGGCTGGTGGACTCCTTATAGTAAAGTCCAGATCCTCGTATGGGAGGTTACAGGGTGAAAACCAGGGAGTCCGCTGGCATAAAGACCTTAGAGGTTGCCCCAGGTCAAACCAGTTTGGCAGGTCAGTGGTTCCACAATCTGCTAACTTGCATGTAGTAGCCTTGGTCTTTGTTCAAGATGATGGTTCAGTATGTCTTGCTCTCTCAACAGAAGAGAAGGATCTGTATCGCACCATTGTTGGGAAACCAGTTGCACTGGCTCGGCTGGATATGGTCATGGCCAACACTCATACTAGGGTGACAACCAATGTGGTCTGCAAAGCATCTTATTAGATGGTCTCCTGGCCTATCACACATTTCGGAATAGTCTGCTCTCTAAAGAATGGCCTAAAGCGTGCAAGTACCTTTCACCTCTACATGGGATGAAAACTGGGGAAGTAGCAACAATGGGAAAATGCTCGGGTATGATAGTGTGACCAACAACATCGAGAGACTCTATAGTCATTTTTTAGCAATTGGTGTGTACACAAGTCAACGGGCAAAACTGTCACTCATGAGTAAATTTGCCGAAGGATAGTATCCACCGACGTAGAAAAGTAGACTCTCTCCTATATAATTTCCCACCTTAGTATACGCTTTTTGAGTTTTGAGTTCAAAACTGCATGCATAAGGGCTCGTTCACACGGGGCAAGAGGGGGCAGATTTTGGTGCTGAATCCATGTCAGAATCTGCCCCCTCAAAATAGAGGTCTATGTAGACCGCTAGCTTACTTTTTTCGTGAGTGGTATGTTCCCGTTAACGGAAAAAAGAAGCGAGCTGCCCTTTCTTCATAAGCAAAAGCACTGATGCCCAATATTAAAACATAACATTTATTTATTCCTATATAAAATATCTTGATCCCTTATAAAATATCCTTGTGTAAGGACAACAGATAGTCAAGCTTTCAGACTCAGCACATGAGTATTATTCTTTCCTCACCCATGTAGCAAAGCCCAACCGTCTATCAGATGTAATAAATAGAAACGGTCTTACCAGGTCTAGTCGCCGGCAGGAGTACTGTGGACAAAGGGTTAATTCAGGAATCCTCCCTATGCATATTCTCACAATGACCCTCAGCTCCCCGTAACTCCCGCCCTGACAAGGGCAGTCCACAGCTGTCCCTTACAGTTGCCTGGTATAATATAGTATATATCCCTACGCGTTTCCTGGCACCGTATTGCGCCAATCATATTATTAGCCTAATATTAGCTATCATAGTCATCATTGGTAGTCATGCTAGTTAGCACTGTCTAGCTAAGTTAGTCTAGTCTCACCACTGTGGGCAGGCATAGCACTTGGATACTTTAGTGTTTTTGAAAATCCCCTGATGATTGGCGCAATACGGTGCCAGGAAACGCGTAGGGATATATACTATATTATACCAGGCAACTGTAAGGGACAGCTGTGGACTGCCCTTGTCAGGGCGGGAGTTACGGGGAACTGAGGGTCATTGTGAGAATATGCATAGGGAGGATTCCTGAATTAACCCTTTGTCCACAGTACTCCTGCCGGCGACTAGACCTGGTAAGACCGTTTCTATTTATTACATCTGATAGACGGTTGGGCTTTGCTACAAGTGTGAGGAAAGAATAATACTCATGTGCTGAGTCTGAAAGCTTGACTATCTGTTGTCCTTACACAAGGATATTTTATAAGGGATCAAGATATTTTATATAGGAATAAATAAATGTTATGTTTTAATATTGGGCATCAGTGCTTTTGCTTATGTAATAATATCTGGTGTAACTGTGTGTGTCCTTCAGACACTTGGATTGGCACACCATAGCTCCAATTGCTGTATGATCTGCCCTTTCTTCAGGCGGATTTCGCGGCTGATTCAGCCCCGGCGTCCGCCTCACGGCAGCATGCTCCAGGCTAGGCCCATTCATTTGGGCCTACTGCAGAGCGGGAAGCCATGACTGTCGGAAGCCGCGACAGTCGTGGCAGGCGCATTTTGGTCCTATTCTGACGCGACTTCACAACCAGGCCCAAAATCCACCATTCCGTGCCCCATATGAGCTAGCCCTTAAACCACACCAAGGCCAAATTCACACCATTATGTTATGGGTTCCTTTTGACACCTGTATTATATCCAAGCTTGACCTTACAATACTGTCATTTCCCGCAGTCAGGTGTGGACACTTGGGCCCGTTACATAAAAATTCAGCTGCAATACGCTAATGTGAATTTGTCCCGAGGAATCACACTCGCAAAAATTTTTTTGAGTGTGACAGTTTTCAGTGAAGTTTTTGATGCAGTTTCTTGAGTCAAAGCCAGATGTAGATTCAAAAGAAATCCAAAGTATAAAGGAAGGATTTATACATCACCTTCGTGCTGGTCCCACTCTGAACCGTGGCTCAAAAAGCGATCAAAAATGGCAAGTCTGTATGCAGTCTAAGATTGTAGCAATCTAACACAAATACTTGAAAAAAACACCTCTAAAAGGAACAAAAAACTCAAACAAACACCATAGTACAAAAAACCCCAACATATAGGGGCTGTTGAACTCGCTGCCAAGTCCTATATCACTCCCCCGCTTCATTCTATGAGAAATCACATCTGTGACTTATGTCAGCAAACTGATCAATTTTTATTCAACTACGCTGCTATCTTTTAAGCTATTTAATATCCAAAGTGCACAGCTCAAAGAGTATTCAGACGCTGGCAGAAAAAAAAAATGTAAGGATTTTTTTTTTTTTTTTATCGCTTTGGAGAGCGGCCAAAAACTGATTATTCAACTCATCCCTCTGAAAGAAGACTCCCTGTTTGAACAATAATGAAATGCCTATTGATGCTACTGTTGTATGGGATTAAAGACTACAGCTGGCAAGTGGCTGAACACCAGAGACATCAGATTGTATGGCTGGGTGGCCGGCCAGATTTATACAATAGCAAAATCTTCTAAACATTTCAATTATGTAATCACCCATCGGAGATACTGGCACTGGTGAGGAAGGGTCAGCGGAAACTGGGGAGTAGGGTAATAAAATAAATCTACTCATAATTTTTTTTAAAAAAATGAATAATAATATAGAATTTTTTGAACAAATAAATCTAATTAAAAAAAAAATAATGGGGGAATTTTTTGAACTTTTTGGAGTTAATTTATTATTTTCACAAAAAAAAAAAAAAGTATCAATGATAAAAAAAAAATATTGCTAATATTTAAAAAATAATGTAGAATTCTTTTAGACAAATTTGGTAAAAAAAAAATAACGAGGACATTTTTTGAACTTTTTGAGTTAATTTATTATTTTCACAAAAAAATGTATCAGTGATAAAACAAATTAATATTTAAATAATAATGTAGAATTTGTTAGACAAATAAATTTGGTAAAAAAAAATAATGGGGGAATTTTTTGAACTTTTTGGAGTTAATTTAATATTTTCACAAACAAAATGTATCAATGATGAAAAAAATAATATTTAAATAATAATGTAGAATTTTTTAGACAAATAAATTTGGTAAAAAAAATTAATGGGGGCAATTTTTGAACTTTTTGGAGTTAATTTATTATTTTCACAAAAAAATTTATCAATGATAAAAAAAATAATATTAATAATACTTAAATAATAATGTAGAATTTTTTTAGACAAATAAATTTGGTAAAAAAAAAATAATGGGGGAGTTAATTTATTATTTTCACAAAAAATATATCAATGATAAAAAAAATATTAATAATATTTAAATAATGAAGAATTTTTTTGATGAATAAATTTGGTAAAAAAAATGGGGGAATTTTTTGAACTTTTTGTAGTTAATTTATTATTTTCACAAAAAATATATCAATGATAAAAATAATATTAATACTGTTGAAATAATAACGTAGAACTTTTGGGACAGATAAATCTAGTAAAAAAAAAATATAATGGGGAAAATGTCCGCTTACAATACTGTGTAAGCGGCCATTTTTCTTGTGGCCGTGGGCATGCGCAGTCAGCTTTGCCCTAGGCCCGAAGCCTAGAAGTTAGAAGAAACCACAGGAAGAAGACGCAGTGAAGACCTCGTTCCAGAAGAAGATGAAGGCAGCACTGGAGAGTTCTCTGACAGCATTGGGGATGCCCCCAGTGCTGTTTGAGTCCTAGGGCTCACCCCAGTGCTGCAAGAGAACTAATTTACATACCAACAAAAAACGGATTTACAAGAGAACGGTGGAGAAGACAACGAAAGGTAGGAGAAGAATAGCCTTTCTTTAGGCTATTCTGACGTGTTACAGAGAAAAAATTGTGATTGAATGATAGGATCCCTTTAATTTATTGTTTTGACAAAAAAATCTATAATTTATTTTTTTCACAAAAAATGTATCGATGACAGAAAAAATAATATTAATAATATTAAAAGATCAATGTATAATTATTAGGAGAAACAAATATAGAAAAAAATATTAATGTGCAATTTTTTGAATTTTTTGGAGTTTATTTTTTTGACAAAAAAATATAAATTCTAAAAATAATAATAATAATAATAATAATAATAATAATAATAATAATAATAATAATAATATAAAATTTTTAGGACAAATAAATGTAGCAAAAAAAAATAATGGGGTAATTTTCTGAACTTTTCAGAGTTAATTAAATTTTTTCACAAAAAAATGTATAAATTCTAAAAAATAATATTAATAATAATAAAATAATAATATACAATTTTTGGGACAAATAAAGCTAGTAAAAAATCAATAGGATTTTTTTTTTACTTTTTGGTGTTAATTTAATTGTTTCACAAAAACAAATACAATATAAAATATATATATATAATTTGGTTTATGATAATGAGGTCATAGCTAGCCCTCTGCTTGGCGGTATCAGTAAATTATTCGCTTGTGGGGAAGGATCATTGCTTGATTAATTTTGCCCTGGTGAGGGTTTGTGGCAATCTGTTGTGCTCATTCCTATGCTGCTCCATTCTTGAAGTTCACAAGGAATTACTTTGACAGCTTAAGAACACCTAAGTCTAGAAAATATTAATGACCCCAGAACATATGCCATGTATTTCTTCTAGCCGTGCAAGGTCCCTAGTCTACCACATGCGGTTCATCATACTGATGCCTTGTTATGTGGTGGAGGGGGTCTCTTAGGACCAGGGCTCTTGTGTGGTGGCTTCTAGATCTCTGCCTCTTCCTAATGAAGTCCGTGCCACAAAACTAAGATCATGTCCTTTTCAGCTCAGTGTCTGCAGCACAGACAAACCTATAGACGCCTATGGGGCACGGGCCATGTAGTGTCTGCATTTGCAAAACAGTCACTTAGCTCCGCGTAAATACGGATGATACACTGATGCAATACAATACAATGAGCCGTGGGCCTGGAGGGAAATCTATGCCAGCTCATGATGGCC
Source organism: Leptodactylus fuscus (assembly GCF_031893055.1). Lineage (NCBI taxonomy): Eukaryota > Metazoa > Chordata > Amphibia > Anura > Leptodactylidae > Leptodactylus > Leptodactylus fuscus. The sequence continues at coordinate 348,066,821 of NC_134265.1, forward strand.
TATCCTTAGGAGTTGGATAGGTGAGCAATATCAGATTGTTGGATTGGTGGGGGGTCTGGCACCTGGCACCCCCACCAGTCAACTCCGTACACAATGTAATGGCCATGCCATGCTATCGCACCCCCTTTTTGCTTCTACTCAAAAATTTTTTGGAATGTAAAGGTCTTCTTCTAATATATCTTCTTCCATGGCAGAGGGCACTTGGGGTTCCCTTAGGGATCAGGACGACCAACTCTGCACCCCATATAACTACAGCCCCAATGACAACGTCTTTGTAAGATCTAGTACTAGACATATTGGTTTTCCAGGAACACATTTTTCCGTTTCCTAAGACAGTGATGCATCGAACAATTATCTTGAGAAATATTCCATGTCTTCGGCTAAGTAATGATTTTTTTTTTTTCTTTTTATCTTAGAAAATGGCCGGTAATTACAATTATACAAAGAACATATTGACTGCCAAGAAAAAAAGATAAAAAAAAAATCTAAAAACACTACTAATGTAACAAATTGGAGACACAACGTTACAGACGCTTAACTCATTTTCTATCTGATCCTACGTCGAAGTCTGTATTATAAAGAAAATATTACAGTGATTTCACTTTTTCTCATTTCTTTCCCTCTTCTGATCGTGTTCGGCCTGGTAAAAATTGTCAGAAAATAACTTTTTTTTTTTTCTTGTCCTCACAGGAATAACAGAAGTTAGTGACTGCAGACTGAACTCGGAGAGAAGAATAGATTCAGGTTCCTATTTAAAATAATAACATGTGATTTGCCCCGATGTAATGAATCATATTGAATCTAGGACACAGATCTTTGGTGAGAATCTATTTTTCCTGTGAAGCTTTCTTGTTTTATGCATAGACAACAGCTCTATACGTCCCCCGGAGCAGTAATCAAAGTGTGAATACATTACAGAGGATATATTTGAGGTACCTAAAAAAAAATACCCAAAGAAGATTGGTTTTATTAAAACAGGATAAAACATACAACGTAATGAACACATAAAGCAGATAAAGTAGAATGTTATAATTGGGTCAGCCGGGGGGGGGGGATGTACACACAAGATATATATATATATATATATATATATATATATATATATATGTTGCACACCTAATGAACTAACACTGGTGTGGTTGGGGGGGTTTATATTCTTTATTCACCTTATCTGTAATCATAAGGGACATGCATCAATATGGAGAGTAGGACCTCCCTTCTTCTTGCTATCTGAGGTGCACTACAATAACTGTCCTTACATACTATCTAGTAATTATACATTAGCATCAAGTTCTCAGTCATTCCTAACATCAGTGACTGTATCAACATATACTGAACAATACAATATGAGAATATAACAACAACATGGCTGCAGCAATTAATCACTGTACCTGTAATCATAAGGGACATGCATCAATATGGAGAGTAGGACCTCCCTTCTTCTTGCTATCTGAGGTGCACTACAATAAGTGTCCCACCAGAAACACACCTCTGAGATACATGGTCCCACTCTAGTGTCAGATTACAGGACCTGTAAACTGCTAGTCTGACACTAGGTAATATCCAAATTTTTGTGTGGTGGATCTTTCTGTATATATCTCACATTCTTCCCCACTAAATTAATGTCGTCCTCGACATTCCGCATTTCCACAATTATGTGGGTTGTCTTAAGGTACTTTAGTAATTGGGAACAATCAATTGGTGGTGATATCTCCAATAGAGGTCAATGCCTCATTGTGACATATGTTCCTATAAAAATGTCACAAGTTACTTCTAGGTCCGTTGCTAGCTAAGAGACCTAGAAGAGCCAATGTTAGCACTGGTTCTAAGTAGTATTGGACCACCATGCATAACAATGCTACTACAATATCTGAACCTCATTTTATGAGGTGGAGATTGGTCAGGTCTAATTTTTGCATTAAATACGACCATATAACCTCACAGTTTCTATCGCTAAACAACTAGAAACATTGCCAAATAAACAAACTAATTGTAAACGTAACAGTGCAATTGCTTTGAAGGTAAATAGTCTTTATATCCGCTCACAGTTCTCCAGAAAATATGCTGGTGGTAGGTACCATTCAGGTTGTTTCTCTTGGCCAATGGTTTTCACTACCTGTTTAGCATGAAAACTTCTTGGTACCCTACTTGGTTCTTCCATGGTATCATAAGTAAGTGTAACCGGCCTTCGCCTTTCTCTCGCAACAGAAGATCTTTTCAAAGTCTGTTGTCCTGAAGTTTCTGTTTCTTCATCTGTTTCTGGGTCTGTTGATTCAGATTTCTCCATCCATACTTCTTCCTCTGGAGTTGTTACAGATTCCTCTGATGACTTTTCTGACTCTGACAGTAGACCTTCAGGTGATGCCAAGATCTCTGATGAATTTTGTGGTTCAAATTCTGCTGCGTCAGGATTAAGTTTACTGCCTTGTGCTGTATAGTTATCTGTTATAGGTGAACTTAATGAACACATTTCATCTTCTTCATCAACACTATCAGTTTCATATCCTACATGCGATGTTGGTTTTGGTCGCTTTGCTTTGGAGGATCTCTCTTGGCCTAACAATTCAGCAGTCTGCTGTACATCTGGAAGATAGTCACAAGATAATAACAGATTACGGTGCAAAATCCTTGATCTGTTGCCACCTGACTCTGGTTTTACCTCATACACTGGACTGTTTTCGTGTTTTCTTCTTATGACAACATAAATCTTATCTTCCCAATAGGAGCGAAGTTTTCCTGGTCCTCCTTTCTCATGTAAGTTCTTCACTAGAACTCGACTTCCTGGAGTAAGTTCAGCACCATGACTTTTTTGATCATAGTATTCCTTGCTTTTACATGCTGACTTCTTTGCTGTTTCTGAAGCTATTTTATAAGCTTCTGCCATTCTCTTTTTCCAGACTGTAACATAATCTGCGTAAGTTTTGTATTTCTCTGATACTGGAATGTCAAACATTATGTCAATTGGAAGTCTTGGTGATCGACCATACAATAGGTAGAAAGGTGAATACCCTGTTGCTTCACTTTTTGTACAATTGTAAGCGTGGACAACTTTTGACAAAGAGTTCTTCCAGTCTTGCTTTTCTTCCTCTGTAAGAGTTCTCAACATTGACAACAATGTACGATTAAAACGTTCAACCTGTCCATTACCCTCTGGGTGATATGGAGTTGTATGAGAATTCTGAATTCTGCAGTATTTCCCAAGTCTTGCAAATAACTGATTTTCAAATTCTCTTCCCAGATCATGGTGTAATTTTGTTGGAAAGCCAAACTTTAGAGCAAAATCATTAAATATCTTGTCTGCTGCAGTCTTACCAGACTTGTTTGTGGTAGCATATGCCTGTGCAAACCTTGTAAAGTGATCCATTACAACAAGGATGTACTCATATCCTCCTTTGCATTTTTCCAGATGCAAAAAATCAATCGATACCATTTCAAAAGGATAGGTGGAGACAATGTTGTTCAATGATGCTCTGGTTGGTTTATTGGGACGTTTGTCTTTTAGACACTTGCATTCTCTGGTGACATAATGCTCAATATCCTTCTGCATGTATGGCCAGAAAAAGCGTTCTCTAACAAGATTGACAGTTCTTTCTACTCCTAAGTGTCCCATTTGCTCATGGAGTTCTTTGAATACTGTCCTATGGTAGACTTTTGGCAGGACTAATTGTAAGTTATGGCTAGTCTTCCTATAAAGAATACCATCTGAATTGAGGTATAACTTAGACCATTCTCTGAATAAGGCAGTTACAGCTGGTGGTTCTGTTTGTCTCTCCTTCTTAGCCGGAAATCTATTTTGATGTTTGTAGTGTAGCAGTCTCCCAATGATCTTGTCTTCTTCTTGTGCTTTTCTGATAGTTTCTTTTGGGAGCTGGTTAACGCTTGCTCTGAGGCTTTGTTCAGCTTCTCCAGCCGCACTTTCTACAGTTACAGGGCACCACCATGGCATATGTTCCTCCTCTTGTATCTGAACTGTTTGGACAGTGCTACCAATAGCTTCCATGCTGATTTCTTGGGAACATTCCTTCATATACTGGTCAGGATCTAGTGGCATTCTTGACAATCCATCAGCGTCTGCATTTGCTTTCCCTGGGCGGTATTTAATGCTAAAATTGAAGTCTGCAAGTTCTGACACCCATCTATGGCCAGTTGCATTTAATTTTGCTGTAGTGAGAACATAGGTAAGTGGATTGTTGTCTGTATATACAACAAATGATGGACTATAGTACAAGTAGTCTCTAAAACGGTCACATATTGCCCATTTCATTGCCAAAAACTCAAGTTTCCCCGAGTGCAAATGGTAGTTTTTCTCTGCTGCAGTAAGAGTTCTTGAGCCATAACCAATAACTCTCAACTTGCCATTTTGCCTTTGATATAGGACAGCACCAAGTCCTTCCTGAGACGCATCACAGTGCAGTATGAATGGGATGTTGAAGTCTGGATATCCCATCACTGGTGGCTTAACTAACAAATCAATCAGTCTCTCCAGGATTTCTTGATGATGGGCAGTCCAATTGATGGGCTGATGTGCAGGAAGTTGACTTTTTCCCTTCTGTTTGGATCTATCTCTCTTTGCTTTCTTTTGTGTGGGTGATGGTGAACAAGGCCCTACCGACAGTAGATCATACAGTGGAGCGGCAATCCGGGAGAAATTTTGAATATATGTCCGGTAGTAAGACAGAAAACCTAGTATTTTTCTAAGCTCTCCCACTGTAGATGGAGGTTTGTTTTTCAAAGCCATTACTGGAGCAATTTCTGCTGGATCCATAGTATAGCCATCAGCAGAGACACTCTTACCTAGGAACCGGACTTGTCTTTTGAACAGCTCACATTTCTTCGGTGTTAGCTTGATTCCATGCTGTTGGTAGCGCTGAAGTACAGTCCGTACATGTTCCACATGTTCAGTGAAAGACTTACTGTGAACCAGGTTGTCATCAAGATACGGTTGACAGATACTGTCTCTCAGTCCTTCCAAGCATTCTTCCATGCTTCTCTGAAATTCCGCTGGAGCTGAGCTGAGCCCAAAAGGAATACGGATCCATTCATATAATCCCCAAGGTGTTATAAAGGCTGTCAAAGGCCTACTGGATTCTTCCATAAATCCTTGGTGATAGGCTTTCCCTTGATCAAGCACAGAAAACCATGAACTTCCTGACAAACTATTCAGCATATCTTGGATTCTCGGTATAGGATGACGGTCAGGAACTGACTTCTGGTTTAGTTCTCTATAATCACAGCAGAGTCTCAAGCTACCATCTCGTTTTCTTACACATACTATAGGAGAAGAGTAGGATGATTTTGACTTTCTAATCCATCCTCTATTTATCAGGTCTTGTAGGTACTCCTTCACTTCGTTATGAAGCGGTTTCGGCACGGAAGTATATGTCTTCTTAACGGGGGTGGTGTCTTTTAGATTAATCTTTAATTGGAGTGATGGAATATATCCAACATCAGACTCATCTCTGGAGAAGGCATGACATTCTTCTCTTAACATCTGCCTTACTATGCACTGTTCGTCTGCATCAAGATGATCCATAGGAACCGGAGGATCCCATTCCTCTTTAACTGAACACACTTCACCCTCTGCTTTGTCAACATTTTCCACTGTTTGTATGTTTGCAGTCAAAGAAGAAACTTGAACAGGTTTTATGCAAGCTGGGTATACCGCTTTGACTGTTTCCAAGTGACCCAACACGGTTTTTGGATCCAGTACAATATCATGTTTAGTGGGGTTCATTACTGGAATGGTTACCCGAGCATAGTTGTCATAAGGTACAATCACAACTGTCTCATCTGTATATATTCCCTCTGGTAACTGTGCAGTGCTACCTGGCACAAAGAGCTTTTCCTGGTTCTTCTTATGAGGTCCCACATGGACACCACACTTGACACCCATTATAGTACCTGCAGGAATAATGGTACGACGTACTCCAGTTCTTACCTCCTTCACAAATGTTTCTGCTTGGCTCACTTGGACGGCTTTTACCACCATCTCTGCTCTTCTTGTCGGCAGTGAAAATGATGCAGCCAGTGTACTCACCAAAGATGATGAAGGGATTTTCCTCAGGATGACTTCCACAATCACATTATATCCAATGATTGGCTCTTCAGCTACATTATTGTCACTAGATACTAGAAAAGGCACCAGAAGTTCTATGTTGTCATTACCAGAGGACAGCTGAAAGGTTACTTCTATCCAACCAATGAAAGGAATTTCGGTTTTGTTTACCGCCCTCCCGCATAATGGTTCAGAGCCTAGTAATTCTTCCACTGCCCTTACTTCTGTTTGAGGAAGGTACTGCTGCCGCCAACTTTCATTGATGATACTTGCTTGAGCTCCAGTGTCCCATAATGCCTGAAGAGGAACCCCATTTAGTTTACATAGGACCATACACCTTTTTCCTATTAAATTGATGAGTTTTCTTTGGCCTCTCGACACACTTTCACTCATCTGTAAGTTAGTTGTCGTGCACTTCCTAGAGGTGACTTGCTGTATACTGTTCTGTTGAAGCTCCAGTTGTTGGATACGATCACATACATTTTGGAAATAAGTATGTAGCAGATTTTCTTTGGCTTCCATACCTGAAGATGGTACTTTCTTTGGTTGGGACTGGGGCTTGGCACAGGTTACTGATTGTCCCTCATCAGCAACCTCCTGTCTTTTAACTGTGCAGATCTGGGTGCACAACATCCCCTAGCATAATGTCCTTCTTTGCCACATTTGTAGCAGTGGCGACATGTATGACCTTGATTTGATGTCTTGCAGGCCTCACAAATTGGATTCTGCTTATTTCTGGAAGTTACTTGGGATGAAACCAATCTTGGTTCTTGAGAAGTCTTAAGTAACTTTTTCAATTCTGACATCTCATTCCTCAGTTCTTTCACAGCCTCCTCCCAGTTTGTCACTTCTGTATCTCCTGAAGGTGGAACTTTCTTTGATTTTAGGGTAGGTGGGGCGGTTTGAGTTGTAGATGACTCTACTTTTGTAAGTAATCCTTGTTGTGTGGTACCAGCCTGCATTTCGCCAAGTTTGCTGATTTTGCTGGAAGAGTACTTCTTTAATTTCTGTTCCCTCTCTTGTTCCCAACTGGCAGCTTCATTCATTTTCTTTATTAATACGTCATCAGTGACAGTGGGATCATCCAAATAAGGTTTCAATTGGAATTTAATGTGTTCACTGAGCAGTCCTGTTCCTACTGATCTCAGGAATTTCCTTTGAATCAAATCCGTTTCAAATTTTTCCTCTGCTCCCACTTCTCTAGAGGCAAAGAGAAGTCTGTCCTTTAGTTCTATAGCCCTGAAGAGGAAATTTTGAGGAGATTCTTTGCTGTCTTGCGAGATATTTACCAACCGGTGGTATAAGTCCGAGTTGCTCTCCTCCTTGTAGTATCCTTTTAGGATAGTCTTCAGCTGTGGCAGTGTTAGATCACTTTTCATCTCTAACATATTTCTTATACTCAGGCCAGGGCTTATTGCTTTAACTACTGCCTCAATCACTTCTAATTCACTGTAGCCCTTTTGCAGTCCCATGTCTATCTGGTGCATGAGATTTGTGTAAGACAGTTTGTCTTTTTGACCTCTTTCACCAATTTGACCACTAATTTTAAAGTCTTTCCGTATTGTCATTTCTGGCCACATGTTCTGTGGCGAAGTCCTGCAGTAAGTCTCTCTCTCTGACACCTCTTGCTTTGCTTGACTTGATGTCTCAGAAACAAGGGCTTTTTCTAACAGTTTGCTAGATTCCTGGAATGCTTTCTGCAAAGCAAGGTACTGTGCCTTTAAATCTTCCAATTGAATCTGGGTCTTAGTCTCTTTTGCCTGTGCCCCGACCTCTGCCTCTGAATGCAGATCTGTAATGAACTGTTTGCACTTTTGGAGGAACAGACAGGTAACATCTTCATCCTCTGTTTCTCCCACTTCATCAAGCAGTTTATTGATAGCATTCAGCAGGTGCCTGCAGGTTCTGGCTTTAGAGATTTGCTCCCCTGGCACTTTAAGATATTTGCTAACAGCACCCAGTTCATCAAATGTTAGATGCAGCAAGGACTCACTAATGTCATTAATACAGCTCTCCACATCCATTGTCAGTCTGCTGGGCAGGATCTCACTGAGGGGACACTCACAGGATATCACTGAGATGGCTGCACTGTACAATTGGTTCTTTTCTATCTCTTATTGAGTGAATTCTGCTCTGTATCTTCTATGAATTGTCACTCAATCCCATCCTCGTCGCCATTTTTGTTGCACACCTAATGAACTAACACTGGTGTGGTTGGGGGGGTTTATATTCTTTATTCACCTTATCTGTAATCATAAGGGACATGCATCAATATGGAGAGTAGGACCTCCCTTCTTCTTGCTATCTGAGGTGCACTACAATAAGTGTCCCACCAGAAACACACCTCTGAGATACATGGTCCCACTCTAGTGTCAGATTACAGGACCTGTAAACTGCTAGTCTGACACTAGGTAATATCCAAATTTTTGTGTGGTGGATCTTTCTGTATATATCTCACATATATATATATATATATATATATATTTTATACATAGGAGTGACCGTATTAAGGATGTTGAAAGATAGACGTTGCTTTATGCCCATACGATAATGGATGGTTGGAGGTGGCTTGATACAGAAGCGTAACATTTTCTATAAACTTCTCAGAGACAACCTTTGTCAGAATGTGTCCCCAGGGGCAGTGAGTTATTTGCCCCAGATCCTGCTCCTGGCCTCGAATGCCAGTGAGGAAGCAGATGAATGTCTGAACTTGGAATACACGGATGGCTTTGGTTTTTGACAAAACGGAGGCAGCTCTTAGTTTTGGCTCTCCGTCTGTGAGATATATAGATCCTATTTAGAGATGAATGAACCTCATGAGATTTGTTTTATGAATATTGACAAGGTTCACCCAACAGTTTTGTTCCACACTAGGGTTAAGATCGGATTCCGATCGGCGATCGAGAAAATTTCACGAACGAAAATTTCAGAATTCCGAACACAATCTTTTTAGGTGGGATTGAGATCGGTACTATTTCCCACAATGCTTTGCTTAGCCTTCACACTGAGTATACTCAGTGTGAAGGCTCCGCTGCGGTCCCATAGGAATGAATGGAAGCAGCCGGCACACAGCCTTAAAGGGGCTCTATCATCAAAATCATGCTGCTAGAGCCCCACAAATGCGTGAATGGCCTTTAAAAAGGCTATTCAGGCATCAGTAATGTTATATTAAACTCCCCCCCCCCCCCGCTCGCGGACACTGATATGAAAAAACGGCCTGGGCGCATGCGCAGTAGCATGCGGCTTCTACTACGGCTACTGCGCATGCGCCCCAGCTATCACTGTCCGTTCGCGAGCGCTGGAGGAAGACGGGACCGGAGGACATCGGAGGAAGAAGAGGCGGGGATGAAGATGAAGACACACCCTGAATTCCCGCCCAGGGTGCACGTTCGGTAAGTAGAGCACATTCTTTTTTAGGTTATTATTTTAAAATGGGGGGGGGGTAGTTTAATATAACTTTACCGGTGCCTGAATAGCCTTTTTAAAGGCTATTCACGCATATGTGGGGCTCTATCAGCATGATTTTGCTGATAGAGCCCCTTTAACCCCCTGCACGCTGGCTGCCTCCATTCATTCTAATGGGAGAGTAAACTAACATCTCTAGTAGCTGCTTACCTCCAGAGATGGCTGCTCCGGTGCCGGTGTTCACCTTCTTTTTCACCTCACTGCCGCTCCTAGCTGCTCTTCTCACCTCGCTGCCGCCACCTCCCAGGTTAGTGTTTAAAGAGCTAGAAAGGCGGTGCTTGTGGCTTAGGAGAGTGTGGGCAGGTACAGGGCGGGGAGACATGACGTCTCCCCTCCCAGTACCCACCCACACTCTCCTACTCACCCACACTCTCCTAATCTGGGAGGCGGGGGCAGCGAGGCGAAGAAGAGCAGTGTGGAGCGGCAGTGAGGCGAAGAAGAACACCGGGCACCGGAGCAGCCATCTCTGCAGGTAAGTGGACACCAGGGGGGACTAAGTAGCCAGAGGATTAAAAAAAAATCCTCTGGCTACTTAGTGATTCACTACACAGCGTGAATTCTAACAATTAAAGCATTCAGTTGTTAGATTCCATGCTGTATAGTGAATAGAATTGCTTTTAAAATCCGATCTCCGATTAATAAAAAAATCCCATTGACTTGCATTGGGATCGAAATTGAGATCGAGATCGGGTTCGAATGATAAATGATCGGAAATCGGATTTTAAAATCGAAACTGAAAAGTCAAGATCGGCTCAACCCTATTCCACACCCAACCTTACTTGGTCGGAACCAGAAGTACCATTACTGTACTCTACGGTCTATTTAGAGTAAGGAAACTAATAGACACTGATACCTTCACTTACCTCTCCCGCTCTCACTCATTGCATCCAGTGCGCCAGTGTGGTTGGCTCTAGGAACCATCTAGGCTTCTGGGTCATCACCAAATCCTATCCTAGCGTCACAGTGTGCTAACATCATTGCCCCCCCCCCCCCCCATGTAGTGTCAAAGTGTGATAATGTCATTTCTCCCCACAACCAGGTTATCACTGAAACTCACTTAGGGGCTGAATAAGATTGTGAACCACCATTAAAGCAGATCAGCAAGTCAGAAGATGCCATGGTGGAGCTCTGGAAAGGTGAGTATATTTTTTAGATTTAGACTGATCCCCCACGTTGAGAAAAAGATGGTGTTTTCCATATGTGTATAACAGGGGCAGAAAGTCACCGGAGGAAAACTTTGTCTTGCTATCTTGTACACCTTTGTTGTCCCTTAACATTAATAGTACAACGATGGCCATCTAGCTACCATACTGCTGAATTTGAGTGAGATGAATATCAAAAATTTAGAAAAATTTTAGAAATTTGTAACAAACCTTGCTCATTATACTCCACAGTCCCATAAGAACTCTGCTCAGATACATATAACAGTACAGCTCCGCAGACCTATAACACCAAAACTCCATAGTCCTACAAATACACAGCTCCGCAGTCCTATAACACCGCAACTCAAAAGGAACTAGTCTATAGTTTGTGAGCAGTGCACAATAAGTCACACTAGTGTACATAGACACATGCTGATAACGATAGATAGATAGATAGATAGATAGATAGATAGATAGATAGATAGATAGGAGATAGATAGATAGATAGGAGATAGATAGATAGATAGATAGATAGATAGATGATAGATAGATAGATAGATAGATAGATAGATAGATAGGAGATAGATAGATAGATAGATAGATAGATAGATAGATAGATAGATAGGAGATAGATAGATAGATAGATAGATAGATAGATAGATAGGAGATAGATAGATAGATAGATAGATAGATAGATAGATAGATAGATAGATAGGAGATAGATAGATAGATAGATAGATAGATAGATAGATAGATAGGAGATAGATAGATAGATAGATAGATAGATAGATAGATAGATAAATGATTTAATGCATATTATCTAACAACAATGCAGTGACTGTTACATTACTGTCCCTTCCATATAAGAAGTATAATAGCTCAGAACAACTGTAGGGAATGAATTGTATTTTGTTTCATTTTGCTCAGGATCTGGATAATCAATTGTCTAGCACAATAATGGGCGGCATAAAAAAAAAATCATTCTTCCTCGCAGCAGGACTTACTGTATGTTGAAACTATTAAACAAATTAGAGCATAAGGCAGAAGAAAATGCAGCTCTAATTGTAGAATGGAGCCAGTAGAGCCTTGTCGGCCCAGGCTCGGCGAGCGGAGATAACACACTATTGCAGACTGGCGCTCGCTTAACAAGCAACATTATGTTTTTTCCTCGCTGCATGTTCATTTGAACTAGAGATCCGCAAACATAAAACGCTTGTGAGTTTGCACTTAGTAAGCGTTCCCAGATGAAGGCCAGTGCCAGCGATGTCTAATCCTGGACATGTCATCTTATCTCCTTGTGTTTTCAGATTGGAACGTTCCCCGCGCATCAACTAACAGGATTAAATTATCTTCTTTTTTTTTTTTTCCACTGGATTCACAAATATGAACAGAGGAATAATATTCATTTCCATATCAGTTTTCCAACTTATTAAAAAAATAATAATAAAAAATAAAAAAAGAAAAAAATTCATTTCCATATCAATTTTCCTACTTATTAAAAAATAAATAAATCAATAAATAAAAAAATAAAAATAAATAAAAAAAAAATCCTCATTAGGGATTACAATAACATAAGACTCTACGAAAGATTGTCGTTGGATAATTTATTTTTAGATTTTTCAATTTTTGAGCCATTTCGGATCCAACCTACGAAATTCTAGAGAGCAGCAAATGTATTTTCAAAAAAATTATTTCAGCAAATTTTTTGGGAATTTTTTTGTTGTCCCTAACTCAAAACCCGGACATTGGATTTACTTTACTATATTTTATTCTAAGTAGCTTTTCAGTGAATTGAACTGAAGGAGAAACCAAATATATATGGAAAACATGTCAAATCTCAATTTTCCGTCTGATCGGTTTTGTTTTTTTTTTTTTGGTTTTTTTACTACACGGGATTTACAATATGTAAAATTTGAGATTTTGGAGGGCAACAGATCAGAAAACAAACAAAAATGTATGACGGAAGGCCAGAAACAATTTTATTGTGTTATTTATTAGGATAAATACAAAAGCCTTACTTTGTAAGATTTTCTAGACGTCACATGTGTACTTGGCCTGACTTTGGTTTTTTCTAACTATTGGGGGTAATTTTACTACAATTTTACTCGATTGAGAATTTTCAGATCTTTTTAAGAGACATACATACGTTAGATTTGGGACATCATTCGACAGTGAGTGCCCTATGAGGTGGCCTGGATTTGTGCTATAGTCCACAAATTTTAGCAAGTATAGCTCTGTCCTTTCCGCTATGCCCTACCAACTTTTCAGACAAAATTTTAAGTCAAAATTTGTAATTTTTGCACTCCCGTTTTCTTGTGTCCTTGATAGATTCCTTCCATTATTTTCAATGAACTGTAGGACCCAGCAGCTCTTGTAAGACTCTGCTCCCGGCGGATCACGTGACCGCTGGGTCAGAGGGCGGCCGCATGATGGCGGCGCCCATAGCTGTGTATACAGTGCTCATTAAGCGCTGTATACACAGTGATCGAGAAGGCAGGGACAGGAATAAACCTTCCCTGTCTTCTCTCTGGGAGCTCCAGGTGATGTTACAGCCGGCTCCCAGTATCTGCAGCTGCACGATCTCGTGCAATAACTGTGTTCTGACAAGACGTACCAGCACATCCTGTCAGAACAAGGCAACCACTTCCCAGACGTATATAGTCTATGGGCGGATCGGAAGTGGTTAAGGGAGTTGGTCAAAAGAACCCATGTATATTAACATATCACCATATCAACCCAACCTTCGCAGATAGATAGGTTAGGATCATCTGAATCAAATTGTGTTTTCTCTTACTGTTATGAAATGTGTATTTTCTATATGGGAAATTTTTTTGGTATTTTACCACTTTTTGCCCTGTGGGGACTTGGCCTTATATGGATCTGTGGTTTTATTATTATTATTATTATTATTATTATTATTATTATTATTATTATTATTATTATTATTATTATTATTATCTAGATTTATTGTTGTTTTTTCTGCATAATAAAGGATTTTTTTGCTTGTGCAACCCATTCTTTACATGTGTCTTTTTTCAATTTTTTTTGTATTTTTTTTATGTTTTTGGCACTACAGTCCTTTGTTATATATATGGTGTCAACTGACCTTTGGCATATCATATCCTTAATAAGATTCTTAAAAAATCTACAGTTCTTAAATTAATGCAAGAGCACAAAATTGAGAAAAGTTAGGTTTTGTTACGCAGATATTGTATTGTTTAGAAAATATCCTTTAAATTAGGAAAAACTGAACAAAAAAAAAGTATCTGAGAATATTTATTTTGTAGCTTTATCTTATGTCTAACGTCAGCCAGGTTACACTTTCTTAGGTATGCAGATGTCATCCAGTGGGATCATAGGATCAATTTAAAGCAACTTTTATTATTTACTTGGAGCAATTGTGTAAAGGGTCATCAACATCAAACTGATGGAATTCAATATTAGGTACAATAAGCTGTCAGCGGTGAACTGAGATGAAAGCATTAAATGCCTTCTCTGATAGAAGATTAGAGGCCCTGACCCTGTCATTCAAGATGAAAACTTCCCTTCGCATCTCAGAAGTATTGGCTCACTACCAAAATTTACTGGTTGGGTTGATGACCAACACTGATGCCGTTCCCTCAGTGTCATAAGTCAAGAGACAAGTGTTTGTTAAAATGTAGCCAGTTTAATAGATGTTGATTTCTTGGTGGTGCTGCGACTTCCAACTAGGAGAGAGGAAGAAAGAGCTGCTACTTTTTTTTTTGCTATTTTTGCAGACTAAAATGAACCATTTTAAGAAGAATTCAGTAGAGTACTCTGCCATTTAAAGAGGACCTTTCATCAGATCGGGCACAGGCAGTTTTATATACTGCTGGAAAGCTGACAGTGCGCTGAATTCAGCACACTGTCGGCTTTCCCGATCTGTGCCCCGGGTAAAGCGCTATCGGTCCCGGTACCGTAGTGCTTTACAGTCAGAAGGGCGTTTCTGACAGTTAGCCAGGGATGCCCTTCTGCCCAGCAGTGTCTATCGCCCTGTACTGTGGAGCAGGGAGGAACTCCCCCCTCCCCTCCTGATAATACTCGTCTATGGACGAGCTGTGTGAGCAGAGGGAGGGGGCGTTCCTCCTCGCTCCACAGTACAGCGCGATAGGCGCTGCTGGGCAGAAGGGTGTCCCTAGCTAAGTGTCAGAATCTGTGCCCAATCTGATGAAAGGTCCTCTTTAAGAGGAATATTTTGTTTCCCCGTTTTGCAGAATCTAAGGCTTCCCCAAGGTATTCATCAGAGACTGCCATACGGTTGGATAGACATGGTTGTTTGGGACCCAGCATGCAACCCCAGGACAAGGTGCCACAAAATAGCTGCACTTGCAAACTAAGGACCAAACCAGACAAGAGAGTAATATTGTGACAAGAGAGTAATATACAAGACAGGCTCAAAAACTAGGATGATACAAGAAAATCCAAAACAACAGTAGAAGAATAGCACAGTCCAAAGCAGAGTTGAGTTGAGGAGTTAACAGATAAAACCAAATCAGAAAAGGATCAGATAACCAGGGGAGTAAACCAAAATCAGTAACCAGGGAATCATCAGAAAACAGGATACATTCAGAGAACACAGAGCCAGAAAACTAATGTAATCACAGGCATCTGACAAGTCTCAGTACTAGGTTTAGATATCCCACTTCAGCACCATATTGAACAATGAATCTCAAAGATCTAGCTGGCTAAGTAGACCAAGCCAGAGTCTGACTAGTAGGCATGGCAACCTTACAGTGCTGACTGTGAGCTCTGTGAGACTAGAGTTGAGCCAATCTTGAGATTTGAGGATCATTTTTAAAATATGATTTCCGATCATTTTCCATCCGATCCCGATCCCATTTCAGATCCTAATGCAAGTCAATGGGATTTTTTAATGATCAAAGATCGGATTTTAAAATCGATCCTATTCACTACACAGCATGGAGTCCAAAAATTGAATGCTTCAATTTTTGGACTCCATGCTGTGTAGTGATTAAAAAATACCCTGGCTACTTAGTACCCTCACTTACCTGTGCAGAATTGCTTCCACTGCCGCTCCCCGTTGTTGTCGCTCCTCTTCTCTGTAATTCACATGCCTTCAGAGCACCGTGCGCACCCCCGCCTCCCAGGCTAGTGTTACTGATACTGGGAGTATTGCCTTCTCCCAGAATCTGTAACATTAGCCTGGGAGGTGGGTGCGCACACGGCATTCTGAAGGCCTGTGAAGTAGAGAGAAGAGGAGCGACAACAATAGGGAGCGGCAGCGGCAGCGCTTCTGTGCAGGTAAGTTGAGCGATCGGGATCGGAATTCCGCTCCCGATCTATTTTAGGTGGGATCGGAACCCGATCGAGATCGTGAAATTTACTCGATCGCCGATCTTTTCAGATCCCGATCGCTCAACCACAAAGGGCAAGAACACAGATACTGAGAAACGGTTAGTTGAAGTGCAGTTGTTTGAAATACTGTGCCTAAGATGCTGATGAATGTTTCAGATTATGCTGAGAATTCCATCGGAGAGAGCGGAACAAAGAACTTGATACATGGATGGATAGCGTAGCGAATGCAGACTATAAAATATGTATAAATACTAATAAGAAGACAATGTGATTTCTTGTACAGGAATCACAGATGTGTCCTTCCTCGCCTTTCCTTTTGGTTGGATCTGTCAAGACCTGTGCTTCATGAGATGACCAGATTTTCTAAACAGCATGATGTTGCTGAATTTTAGCACAACATGTCTATCCTATATGTGTCTATGTATGGCTCGCCCCAATGGTTGTGTTGTTAATTGCAACCTCGTAAGGGTTTTGATAACATGTTGCAATATTATATCACATTGATTCACAAGAAATTGTAGTTCCTGACTAGGGTTGAGCCGATCTTGACTTTTCAGGATCAATTTTGAAATCCGATTTCCGATCATTTTTCATTCGAACCTGATCTCGATCCCAATTCCGATCCCAATGCAAGTCAATGGGATTTTTTTACTAATCGGAGATCGGATTTTAAAAACAATCCTATTCACTATACAGCATGGAATCTAACAATTGAACGCTTTAATTGTTAGAATCCACGCTGTGTAGTGATTTTTTTAAAATCTCTAAGTAGCCAGAGGATTTTTTTTTAATTCTCTGGCTGCTTAGTCCCCCCTGGTGTCCACTTACCTGCAGAGATAGCTGGTCCGGTGTCCGGTGTTCTCGTTCTTCTTCGCCTTGCTGCCCCTTGCCTCCCAGGTTAGGAGAGTGTGGGCGGGTTAGGAGAGTGTGGGCGGGTATTGGCCCTGTACCCGCCTACACTCTCCTAAACCACAAGGCCCGCCTTCTTCCTAGCTCTTTAACACTAACCTGGGAGGTGGGGGCAGCGAGGCGAAGAAGACCAAGAATACCGGGCACCGGACCAGCCATCTCCGCAGGTAAGTAGCTACTAGAGATGTTAGCTAGTCTCCCATTAGAATGAATGACGCAGGCGGCGTGCAAAGAGTTAAGGCTGTGTGCCAGCTGCTTCCATTCATTCCTATGGAACTGCAGCGGAGCCGTCACACTTAGTATACACTCCACTCAGAATGAGCGGAGCGTATACTCAGTGTGAAGGCTAACATTGTTAGCTTTTCCCACAATGCTTGGTCAGTAGCAAAGAATTGTGGGAAATAATCACCGATCTCGATCCCACCTAAAAAGATCGTGTTCGGCATTCCGATCGCGATCGTGAAATTTTCACGATCGCTGATTGGAATCCAATCTTTTCCTAACACGATTGCTCAACCCTATTCCTGACCAAATCTGAGCTAAGCTAAGGGTGGACACATCTGTATATCATACCAAACAGTATATCAGGGTAGTATTACATTGTATTCATACATTTTCTTAGACTGATCATCACTGGTTTCACAAATAGTGACATTGTCAACAGAACATAACGTTTTTTTTTTTTTAACAAAAAAAAGTGAAGTTGGCCAACCGAAAAAAAAATGAAGAAAATGCGCATTGGAGACACAAAGACAATATATTTACATATTTTGTCTCGTTCTCTATCACCGCCCAAGGCAAATCACTGCCTAGTGTGTGAGGTGAATGCAGCCTTGGGCATATCTACAGGGGTCATAGTCATCACATCTGCACCAATGTCAGTCTGATTATGGATTCATGTTGCTGTTGGCAAATTTGGTAGATTGAAGAATAGTTCAGAAGAGTTCAAAGGGTGAGAGTGAGAAATAGATCTCACCGGATAAACATATTTTACCTTATCTTAGTTACTTTACAATATAAAGGGCAGGCGTTGTATTGTAGCAATTATTTCATAGGCCATGTGGGCGGAATAATGGGGCACTGCTTTCATTGGATTCTGGAGCTTTAATAAGTTCCTTTTTTGCATCCGGTATATGATATCCGGGGGGCGGCTGGTGGCTGGAGCTCACTAAGTTACAGCGTGGTACGGTACTAGGAAGCCACCACTGCAACTGGTCAGTTCATGAAAATTCTAAATATTGGACTACCAGTGGTATTGTTGGAAATGTGGAAATGTTTGGGACTCAAACAGGGGCCTAACTATTGGGGTAGCAGTGGTACCGGGCCCGTTACCTGCAGGTGTAACTCCAGCAGGTAACGGGCCCTATTTACTTACCAACCTTGGCTCCTGCTCACGACTGCCTGCCCTTCTCCTTCTGCGGAGGGTGTGAGCAGTGCGGAGGGTGTGAGCAGGAGCCAAGATCGGTAAGTGAGGTCAAGGGCCCTTGATCCCCACAAACACTATTATTATACTTGGGGGGTCTTATTTTTTAGAGGCCCAGGGGAGGTGAGGTTAACATAAAAAACACTGTTACTTAACTCTCCTGGCTCCAGGAGAATTTAGACTTACTTGTGTGACGTCCCAGACGTTACGTGGGTTGTGTCTTGCGTCCTTATGCGTCGCGACCCAAGGCCTGACTTATATGACATCCCGTACATCATTGAAGATGGCCGAATTCAGCAGGGAGTGCGCCGGAGCCAGGGAGAGGTAAGTAACAGTGTTTTTTATGTGTGTATCCTCCCCTGAGTTTCCGATTATTATACTCTGGGATTTGAAAAGAGTTCAAACTATGGGGCATAATACTGTGTGTAGGGGCACTATGGGGCATAACAGTGCGTGGAGGGGCCACTATGGGGCATAATACTTTTTTCATGGGCCACTATGGGCCATAATAGTGCATGCAGGAATGTGGGGGGTGGTTGTCGGTATGTCGGGTGGTGGTGGGGGGTCATGTCAAAATTTTGCCACTGGGCCCTACCATTCCTAGTTACGCCAATGGACTCACAGCAGCTCTATAACTGCAGAGTCCAAACCTCCTCTGAAATTAACATCTGCACAAAGACTACTGGGAATTTCATGGCATGCAAGCCTTATACCATTAACACAAAATCAAGCATCGATGGGGCAGTGTAAAGCACAATGCCGCAACTAGACTTAGTGGAGCAGTGGAAACATGTTCTGCAGAGTGATCGAACATGTGGCACCTCCCATTCTTGCCTCATGGCATAACCCCTTTCATAAGAAATTGGGAGCCCTTAACCCAATACATTCATGATGGACACATCTGTAGTGCCTAAATTATGCAATTGGAGATGATTTGCTTTATTTAAACCCCTCATGGGTGGGACCTTGGGCAACATGGGTGGAGTTAATGTTTAATTGATCATGTTATCCAGTTAAAAAAAAAAAAATCTATAAAACCCAGTTACATAATTTAGGATTTAACAGAGAAAATTCCCACTATCAGGACTTAGCTATTATTATCTATTACCCGAGTAGTAGAGAAGAAACAAAGAGTATTATTCGGAGGTCTTGCAGGGTTATTGAAATCTTGCTCTTAGGTTCCTCACCACAGATGGTTGATGTCTAAGCAATGATCATCACCGGCTGTCAGCTGGATTTTTTTGAAGATGTTATTGTCCAAAATGAAGACGAAGGTGGAGTTTACGGGTGTGAAGGTGCACTGACTCCAGATTGCTGTCATACTATACCTCCATTATGTCTTTAAGGCCGTTTTAGCCCCCCATGTTCTCAATCAAACCTCCATAATAATACGCTCACTACAGATATGCACAGAACTTTTTTTCCCCCCTGTTCTTGATTTATTAGAAACATGTTAGAGCAATTTAGTGTAAGTGTCCCTAATTAGTTCAAGGTGACAACATGTTTGTCACATAAATTATACAAAGCAGTTAAATTAAATCAGTGTCAACTTCTATGTAAACTTGTTTGGCTGAGTACGCTTCATAAATATTGCATGCGTAAATAATTGCATTTCTACATGTTACTTAAGAAAGCCGACTGACTTATCTTTTGATCCTCAAATACTGGATTTCCAGATCTCCAGGGTCCAATTGTACAAAAAAAGTCTCAAATTTAAGTCTATCTATCTATCTATCTATCTATCTATCTATCTATCTCTTATCTATCTATCTATCTATCTATCCATCCATCTCCTATCTATCTATCTATCTATCTATCTATCTATCTATCTATCTATCATCTATCTATCTATCTATCTATCTATCTATCTCCTATCTATCTATCTATCTATCTATCTATCTATCTATCTATCTATCTATCATCTATCTATCTATCTCCTATCTATCTATCTCCTATCTATCTATCTATCTATCTATCTATCTATCTATCTATCTATCTATCTATCTATCCACCATCTATCTATCTATCTCCTATCTATCTCCTATCTATCTATCTCCTATCTATCTATCTATCTATCTATCTATCTATCTATCTATCTCCTATCTATCTATCTATCTATCTATCTATCTATCTCCTATCTATCTATCTATCTATCTATCTATCTATCTATCTCCTATCTATCTATCTATCTATCTATCTCACTTTGTAGCATTTTTTCCATATCCCTTTTGGGTTGCAACATGTATGTCAGCTGCTCCTGCTGAAGTGGGCGCTGCAGATTACCTAGCACCAAAAGTTGTTATGGTGGTGTTTCCTCAGCTATACTATACAGGTATTTGTAGAGTGCATGAGCATATACCGTGCAGAAGAGCACAAAATGTATTGCGGAGGGCATTATGTAACATAAAGCCGCAAACTTGAGATTTAGCTCTTGCTATATTTCATGGTCATGCTCAACCTTTGTATTGCAAATGAAATAAACTAATTGTAAACAAATAACATAAGATAAGTAGCAGACCCCCCCCCCCCCCCATATTCCTCTTCCACAATATTCACCTATTTACAAGACATAATCACTGGGGTCACATAAAACAGAGGAGATAACTGCAGGCAGCGATCAGAGGTAAGGGAGGCTGAATAATGTATGTACAGATGAATAGGATCTGATCCTCTCACTATCCTGGATATGGAAAATGCTATTTCTAATCAGCACAATGGAGACCCCTCCGGCCCACCTGAGGTAACAGTGGCTTGTGTAATGTCTGCTTATAAAACCTGATTTGGTAGACAGAACTAATAAAGGGGCAAAAACCTCAAAAACTGCAGGAAACCTTCCGATCTGTATCCAACATGTTAGGTATTGATGATTAGAGACGAGCGAACACTTCGATTGAATAGGTATTCGATCGAATATCAGGCCGTTCAAGGTATTCGTTCCCAATCGACTAATACGAGGCAAACTCACTAAAAATTTGATTCCCCTCCCACCTTCCCTGGTGCTTTTTTTGCACCAATAACTGCGCAGGGGAGGTGGGACAGGAACTACGGCAACGGAGGCAGTGAAAAAAAAATGGAAAAAATAATTGGCTGGCTAAATCAGGTGACCTCCACTTTATATGAATGGTGGATTTAACATTCGGTTAATTTGAGACTGTGAACTATGTGACTGTGAGACAGGGACAGATGTACAGGCAAGGTTAGCTAGGGATTACCTTTATTTAGGGGGAATGTCACTCACCCAGCTCTTTGGGGCTCTATCTGGTCGGGATCCCTGTCAGCTTGCGATATGCGGGAGATGACTTTTTCCCATAGGAATGCATTGACCAGCGTTGATTGGCCGAATGCCATACAGACTACAGCATTAGGCCACTCAACGCTGGTTCTGCCGGAGGCTCGACTGTAAGAGGTGGAGTCTAAGATCGGACCAGAATGAAGACTGCTGTGGACCAATCTTAGACTCCGCTTCCTCCGGCATAACCAGTGTTGATTGGCCGAATACTGTACTCTGTATGGCATTCGGCCAATCAACGCTCGTCAATGCATTCCTATGCCGAGATGTAGCAGAGCTGGCCACGCGCTCAGCTCGACTACACCGGAGATGCAGCTGAGCTGAGCGCACGACCAGTACTGCTACACCGGAGATGAAGTAGAGCTGGCCATGCGCTCAGCTCGGCTACACTGGAGATGCAGCCAAGCTCAGTGCATGGCCAGCACTACTACACCAGAGATGAAGCAGAGTTGGCTGTACACTCAGCTTGGCTACACTGGAGATGCAGCTGAGCTCAGTGCACGGCCAGCACTGCTACACCGGAGATTAAGCAGAGCTGGCCGTGCGCTCAGCTCGGCTATACTGGAGATGCAGCCAAGCTGAGCGCACTCCCAGCACTACTACACTGGAGATGAAGCAGAGCTGGTCGTGCACTCAGCTCAGCTACACCGGAGATCGAGCTCAGTGCACGGCCAGCTCTGCTACACCGGAGATGAAGCAGAGCTGGCCATACGCTGAGCTCTGCTACACTGGAGATGTAGCAGAGCTGAGTGTGAGCTGAACCCTGCAGCAGGGTTCAGCTCACACTCAGCTCTGCTACATCTCTGGTTTAGCAGAGCTCAGCGCACGGCCAGCACTCATCAGTAATTCAGGTTACAGTTCACATTATAACATCACAGAAAGGTAAGATGTCATTATTACATGACGGCTAGCACTACCTGCCGTACTTGTGGCACCAGAAGGTGCTGCTTAATCCCAGCATAAAGTTGTATAAGAGAACCCTAGAGAGGCTAGAGTAGAGTCAAGCCTGATATCTTAAAACAGGATCCTCCACACCGTTGGGCCCCTGGAAGTTTTCGGAATTTACCATTATGTTGCTGATGAAACACTTATTGACAGTGAAGACCAAGAACACCCCAATTACAACAACACATAACATAACAATGACCTTCCACAATATTTGGTGATCCCAGCTCTGCACAGGTCCCAGAGCATGCCCACAGCACTCTCCCATAGAAGTCAATGCCTATCTCCAGTCTACTTGTTCCTATGGGCCATGTGGCTGCTGTAAAGCAAGTCTGTAAATTTGTTAACTCAGACAAGGTAACTGCCCCTTAAATTGTGCACACAAACAACCAGTATTATAAAAAATTTACAATCAGAAAATAAAAAGTTTATGGTTCAAATTAGAAAATAACATCTAGATGACACGTTCCCTTCAAGAAGCCATATATGGTACCTTCAAGTTTACAATAGGGCACCAGATGGTGGTGACTTTACTCTATATCATTGAGCTTGCCAAAATTTGCATTATCACTTCAACCCTGTATGAAGATACCACCAGAGGCATAGTCTCAGTATATGATGTATCTCTATGAGAGCTGTAATAGGGTATATTATAGGACAACCTCATGGATGGTCCATCCTATAGTGAATCCCCCCCCCCCCCCCAGAGCTTTGGCTGAGGTTGGACACGCCAACCCCCTGCGAAACAGCAATTTTCACTTTCCTGCGTTGCAGTAATGGCTGGCCCTTGGACTGTCATCATAAAGTCCAAGAAAGTCCAAGTCCTGACCGAGCCTCTTTAGTTAGTCACCACCATGGTGGCTTTGAGGAAAGTCAGTGTTTGAGGATATTGACAGTGCGAAGCCAAGGCCGTGCACAGATTGGATTTGTGATCTCATTTATGGAAATAGGTACGCTGGGAAATGCAATTACTATCTGTAAATCATTTCGCTATAACCTTCCATTCCAATAGCCCTAAATAGCGGAAAGCGAGTGAAGCTGGAAGAGAATAAATCCTTGTGGCAACAATCATCTATCAGGGGATCTGATGTTCTCCAAAGTACTTGTAGGTATTAGGAAGACGATCATTCACATGCAAGGGCTTCTTTATGGATATGTTTGCGTTGCGTCTTATCATTTAGAGTTAAATGCTATGTGATGTACTATGAGGGACGATATAACTAGTTATGGCAGACGTAATGGATGCCAATGAACGCTATATGTGATATATATACAGGATATATTCCAATGTACGTAGAGAGGGGGCTCTATGGCATCTGTCAAGGAGGACTTAAAAGAAACATATCACATCATTCTTACCTATTAAAGGGGTTTTCTGGGACTTTTTCATGGATGACCTTTCGTTAGGAGTCCTGCACTGATACTACATCATAGGCCAAGTGTTGTCAAATTCATTGGTCACATGGCCTGAGCTGCGATACTAAGCACAATGGCTATCCAAATGTAAGTAGAGCTGATCATCGGGGGGGCCCTGATGATTTGTAGTTGACCTATCCCATTATTTAACCCGGAAAATCCCTTTAAAACCAGATTTTAAATTGATATTTTTTTATTTTAATTTATTTCTAATAATTTTTTATTTTTAAATTATATTTTCTTATATATGTCTATATTTTTAAATGATATATCTGTTTTAGAGGAGTCACAAGAACCTGAAAACTGGAGATGACTTATTGGCTATTATAGGAGAATATTGTGGGCATGCTCTATGACCTGTCCGAGATCATTGCGTGTTTTGATTGTAAGTTCTGTACATGATTATGGGCCAGTCATTGTTCCTTGGCACTTAACATCATATAGAGATTTACTCTACAGCAGCCACATGGAGCATTGAAAACTGAAGAATAGGGTTGAGCGATCGTGTTCGGAAAAGATCGGATTCCGATTGGTGATCGAGAAAATTTCACGATCGCGATCAGAGTTCTGAACACAATCTTTTTAGCTGGGATCGAGATCGGTGATTATTTCCCACAATGCTTTGCTACTGGCCAAGCATTGTGGTGAAAGCTAACAATGTTAGCCTTCAGACTGAGTATACGCTCCACTCATTCTGAGTGGAGTGTATACTTAGTGTGAAGGCTCCGCTGCGGTTCCATAGGAATGAATGGAAGCAGCCAGCACACAGCCTTAACCCCCTGCGCACCAGCTGCGTCCATTCATTCTAATGGGAGACTAGCTAACATCTCTAGTAGCTACTTACCTGCAGAGATGGCTGGTCCAGTGCCCGGTGTTCTCGTTCTTTTTTTCGCCTCGCTGACCCGCCTCCCAGGTTAGTGTGAAAGAGCTAGGAAGAAGGCGGGGCTTGTGGCTTAGGAGAGTGTGGGCGGGTACAGGGCGGGGAGACGTGACTTCTCCTCTCCTAGTACCCGCCCACACTCTCCTAACCCGCCCACACTCTCCTAACCTGGGAGGCGGGGGCAGGCGAAGAAGAACGAGAACACCGGGCACCAGACCAGCCATCTCTGCAGGTAAGTGGACACCAGGGGGGACTAAGTAGCCAGAGGATTAAAAAAAAAAATCCTCTGACTACTTAGTGATTAAAAAAAATCCCTACACAGCGTGGATTCTAACAATTAAAGCGTTCATTTGTTAGATTCCATGCTGTATAGTGAATAGGATTGTTTTTAAAATCTGATCTCCGATTAGTAACAAAATCCCATTGACTTGCATTGGGATCGAGATCGGGTTCGAATAAAAAATGATCGGAAATCGGATTTCAAAATCGATCCTGAAAAGTCAAGATCGGCTCAACCCCACTGAAGACTAAAGACAGCTCAATGACTTCTATAGGAAATTGTTGGGGGCATGCTCTACGACCTGCGCTGAGTTCAATGTGCAGGGATAGGTGAGGTGGGTAAGCTGTGGTCATGCTGAATTGTATATGGTGAGATCCTATTAATAGGCGTTACCAGTTATTGTAATCCTATGTGTGATCAGCACAGGTGATGTATGTCACTGTGTCAACCATGTCTTGTGTTAACCATGACTGTCGCCTGCCGGATGGCTCAGAGTCAGCCTCAAGTAGGCATGTCGGCATGAAACCCTGACATGTCTATCTGTGCAGTTTGCGGCAAGTACTTGAGTTTAATTACAATTAGTATTGGAGCCGCATTTCCCTATTAATAATTCAGCAGAACAGTTTGTATTTGCCATCTTCTTATCTGGGATGACACTGAAGCTAAACTTGTGCAGCTGCAGTGAATTTGTATGCTGCGTCCATGTCACAAAGTAAATTAAACATCTTCAGACACTTTCTGTACTGGAGGCCGGATGCCGCGATTTGACATTAATTGGCCCATAGCAAAATCGTCCAGATTACTAAATATATAAAGATCCCTGTATGTTCTCCAGACACAAGAAGAAGCACAGTGACATCCTCACAAGTAATGTACTAGAGATCAGCCAGCCTGGAGTATATTACAGAGACGACAGCCACAGGGTGGTAATATGCTTGTAGAGTACGCAAAGGGCAGAACTATAGTAGTTATATCCTGCTACTAAATATACAATGGCAGAAACAATGAAATAGGGATATAATTGTTAATAGGAGGTAGTATTATAGTAGTTATATTCTTGTACATAGGAGGTAGTATTATAGTAGTTATACTCTTGTACATAGGAGGTAGTATTATAGTAGTTATACTCTTGTACATAGGAGCAGTATTATAGTATTTATACTCTTGTACATAGGAGCAGTATTATAGTAGTTATATTCTTGTACATAGGAGTAGTATTATAGTAGTTATATTCTTGTACATAGGAGTAGTATTATAGTAGCTATATTCTTGTACATAGGGTCAGTATTATAGTAGTTATATTCTTGTACATAAGGGCAGTATTATAGTAGTTATATTCTTGTACATAGGAGGTAGTATTATAGTAGTTATATTCTTGTACATAGGAGCAGTATTATAGTAGTTATATTCTTGTACATAGGAGTAGTATTATAGTAGTTATATTCTTGTACATAGGAGTAGTATTATAGTAGTTATATTCTTGTACATAGGAGTAGTATTATAGTAGTTATATTCTTGTACATAGGAGCAGTATTATAGTAGTTATATTCTTGTACATAGGAGCAGTATTATAGTAGTTATATTCTTGTACATAGGAACAGTATTATAGTAGTTATATTCTTGTACATAGGAGCAGTATTATAGTAGTTATATACTTGTACATAGGAGCAGTATTATAGTAGTAATATTCTTGTACATAGGAGCAGTATTATAGTAGTTATATTCTTGTACATAGGAGGTAGTATTATAGTAGTTATATTCTTGTACATAGGAGCAGTATTATAGTAGTTATATTCTTGTACATAGGAGTAGTATTATAGTAGTTATATTCTTGTACATAGGAGTAGTATTATAGTAGTTATATTCTTGTACATAGGAGCAGTATTATAGTAGTTATATACTTGTACATAGGAGCAGTATTATAGTAGTAATATTCTTGTACATAGGAGCAGTATTATAGTAGTTATATTCTTGTACATAGGGGTAGTATTATAGTAGTTATATTCTTGTACATAGGAGGTAGTATTATTGTAGTTATATTCTTGTACATAGGAGTAGTATTATAGTAGTTATATTCTTGTACATAGGAGGTAGTATTATAGTAGTTATATTCTTGTACATAGGAGTAGTATTATAGTAGTTATATTCTTGTACATAGGGTCAGTATTATAGTAGTTATATTCTTGTACATAGGGGCAGTATTATAGTAGTTATATTCTTGTACATAGGAGCAGTATTATAGTAGTTATATTCTTGTACATAGGAGTAGTATTATAGTAGTTATATTCTTGTACATAGGAGTAGTATTATAGTAGTTATATTCTTGTACATAGGAGTAGTATTATAGTAGTTATATTCTTGTACATAGGAGGTAGTATTATAGTAGTTATATTCTTGTACATAGGAGCAGTATTATAGTAGTTATATTCTTGTACATAGGAGCAGTATTATAGTAGTTATATTCTTGTACATAGGAACAGTATTATAGTAGTTATATTCTTGTACATAGGAGCAGTATTATAGTAGTTATATACTTGTACATAGGAGCAGTATTATAGTAGTAATATTCTTGTACATAGGAGCAGTATTATAGTAGTTATATTCTTGTACATAGGAGGTAGTATTATAGTAGTTATATTCTTGTACATAGGAGCAGTATTATAGTAGTTATATTCTTGTGCATAGGAGTAGTATTATAGTAGTTATATTCTTGTACATAGGAGTAGTATTATAGTAGTTATATTCTTGTACATACGAGCAGTATTATAGTAGTTATATACTTGTACATAGGAGCAGTATTATAGTAGTAATATTCTTGTACATAGGAGCAGTATTATAGTAGTTATATTCTTGTACATAGGGGTAGTATTATAGTAGTTATATTCTTGTACATAGGAGGTAGTATTATTGTAGTTATATTCTTGTACATAGGAGTAGTATTATAGTAGTTGTATTCTTGTACATAGCAGTATTATAGTAGTTATATTCTTGTACATAGGAGGTAGTATTATAGTAGTTATATTCTTGTACATAGGGGTAGTATTATATTAGTTATATTCTTGTGCATAGGAGCAGTATTATAGTAGTTATATTCTTGTACATAGGAGCAGTATTACAGTAGTTATATTCTTGTACATAGGAGGAGTATTATAGTAGTTATATTCTTGTACATAGGAGCAGTATTATAGTAGTTATATTCTTGTACATAGGAGTAGTATTATAATAGTTATATTCTTGTACATAGGAGACAGTATTATAGTAGTTATATTCTTGTACATAGGAGGTAGTATTATAGTAGTTATATTCTTGTACATAGGAGGTAGTATTATAGTAGTTATATTCTTGTACATAGGAGCAGTATTATAGTAGTTATATTCTTGTACATAGGAGACAGTATTATAGTAGTTATATTCTTGTACATAGGAGCAGTATTATAGTAGTTATATCCTTGTACATAGGAGGTAGTATTATAGTAGTTATACTCTTGTACATAGGAGCAGTATTATAGTAGTTATATTCTTGTACATAGGAGGCAGTATTATAGTAGTTATATCCTTGTACATAGGAGCAGTATTATAGTATTTATACTCTTGTACATAGGAGCAGTATTATAGTAGTTATATTCTTGTACATAGGAGGTAGTATTATAGTAGTTATATTCTTGTACATAGGAGGTAGTATTATAGTAGTTATATTCTTGTACATAGGAGGCAGTATTATAGTAGTTATATTCTTGTACATATGAGCAGTATTATAGTAGTTATATTCCTGTACATAGGAGTAGTATTATAGTAGTTATATTCTTGTACATAGGAGCAGTATTATAGTAGTTATATTCTTGTACATAGTAGTATTATAGTAGTTATATTCTTGTACATAGGAGTAGTATTATAGTAGTTATATTCTTGTACATAGTAGTATTATAGTAGTTATATTCTTGTACATAGGAGTAGTATTATAATAGTTATATTCTTGTACATAGGAGACAGTATTATAGTAGTTATATTCTTGTACATAGGAGGTAGTATTATAGTAGTTATATTCTTGTACATAGGAGGTAGTATTATAGTAGTTATATTCTTGTACATAGGAGCAGTATTATAGTAGTTATATTCTTGTACATAGGAGCAGTATTATAGTAGTTATATTCTTGTACATAGGAGCAGTATTATAGTAGTTATATCCTTGTACATAGGAGGTAGTATTATAGTAGTTATACTCTTGTACATAGGAGCAGTATTATAGTAGTTATATTCTTGTACATAGGAGGCAGTATTATAGTAGTTATATCCTTGTACATAGGAGCAGTATTATAGTATTTATAATCTTGTACATAGGAGCAGTATTATAGTAGTTATATTCTTGTACATAGGAGGTAGTATTATAGTAGTTATATTCTTGTACATAGGAGGTAGTATTATAGTAGTTATACTCTTGTACATAGGAGCAGTATTATAGTAGTTATATTCTTGTACATAGGAGGCAGTATTATAGTAGTTATATCCTTGTACATAGGAGCAGTATTATAGTATTTATACTCTTGTACATAGGAGGTAGTATTATAGTAGTTATATTCTTGTACATAGGAGTAGTATTATAGTAGTTATATTCTTGTACATAGGAGCAGTATTATAGTAGTTATATTCTTGTACATAGGAGGTAGTATTATAGTAGTTATATTCTTGTACATAGGAGCAGTATTATTGTAGTTATATTCCTGTACATAGGAGTAGTATTATTGTAGTTATATTCTTGTACATAGGAGCAGTATTATAGTAGTTATATTCTTGTACATAGTAGTATTATAGTAGTTATATTCTTGTACATAGGAGTAGTATTATAGTAGTTATATTCTTGTACATAGGAGACAGTATTATAGTAGTTATATTCTTGTACATAGGAGGTAGTGTTATAGTAGTTATATTCTTGTACATAGGAGGTAGTATTATAGTAGTTATATTCTTGTACATAGGAGCAGTATTATAGTAGTTATATTCTTGTACATAGGAGACAGTATTATAGTAGTTATATTCTTGTACATAGGAGTAGTATTATAGTAGTTATATTCCTGTACATAGGAGGTAGTATTATAGTAGTTATATTCTTGTACATAGGAGCAGTATTATAGTAGTTATATTCTTGTACATAGGAGCAGTATTATAGTAGTTATATTCTTGTACATAGGAGTAGTATTATAGTAGTTATATTCTTGTACATAGGAGTAGTATTATAGTAGTTATATTCTTGTACATAGGAGTAGTATTATAGTAGTTATATTCTTGTACATAGGAGCAGTATTATAGTAGTTATATTCTTGTACATAGGAGCAGTATTATAGTAGTTATATTCTTGTACATAGGAGCAGTATTATAGTAGTTATATTCTTGTACATAGGAGTAGTATTATAGTAGTTATATTCTTGTACATAGGAGCAGTATTATAGTAGTTATATTCTTGTACATAGGAGCAGTATTATAGTAGTTATATTCTTGTACATAGGAGTAGTATTATAGTAGTTATATTCTTGTACATAGGAGCAGTATTATAGTAGTTATATTCTTGTACATAGGAGTAGTATTATAGTAGTTATATTCTTGTACATAGGAGCAGTATTATAGTAGTTATATTCTTGTACATAGGAGTAGTATTATAGTAGTTATATTCTTGTACATAGGAGGTAGTATTATAGTAGTTATATTCTTGTACATAGGAGCAGTATTATAGTAGTTATATTCTTGTACATAGGAGTAGTATTATAGTAGTTATATTCTTGTACATAGGAGCAGTATTATAGTAGTTATGTTCTTATACACAAGGGGCAGTATTATATTAGTTATATTGTTATACATAAGGATCTGTATTATATTATTGTTGTGAGTAATCTGCTATACATCTATGTGACCACTGCAAATAATGACCTCAGCGCTGATATCTGCATATACAGCAGGACACTTCTGGGATCAGTGACTGCCGGGGTCATGTGGTTGTAGAGCACATCCCCACTGCAGGTAACTAAGGACCAGCAGGGACCACAGCAGGGCTGACAATAGAGCAGCTCAGGATTCATCTGATAGGTAATGTCTTTGTTTTCTTGTATATCCTGCCAGTAGTTTATTTATTTTGATAGGTAACCTCCTCTCATTTACATATGTAAAGCTTGGTTTATTTTCCATTGTTAGGGGTGTTGAAATATCAGAAGGAACCCATAAGAAAAAAAACAAAACACCATCCTCCTCTTAAGGAAGGTGAGCAATCCGTTCCCCGGCAATCACAACATCTTTATTAGTGCGCTCATAAGACTATGATTACTGGTGCCCTGTTATTGTGTGGGAGGCGGATTCTGCCGCAGCATTAAAAAAATTGTGAATTAATTAATATAATGTATCGAGGAACACGTTGTGACAAAAACACAGCACATGACAAGGCGCCACATCTGCGAGGTTGTTGCGTAAATCAGTCATAGGCAAACAACTGCATAAAGTGTCATTATCTATGGCGGCGAATGACAGGTGTCTGAAAAGACGTTTCCTCTCCAAAAATATTGTGTGAATATAAAAGAGCGCTGAAGATGTTTGTCTTCCTACAAGACACTGTTTTCCAGAAGTATGGGTCACTGACTGTAGATGATGGGGGTTGGACAGACAGGAATGATTAGTCAGGTAGTCGGTAAAGGTGGAGGGAGGGGAGTGACGGACATAATATAATGGTCATTGGTGGAGGAGGGCCCGGAAATCTCCCTCCTAGCTACCCTATCGTTTGGGGGTTGGCGAATGTCTATCCCATTATGTGTTGGGAAAACAATAACCTTGAGGGTTGAACGGTTGGATGGGCCTAAAATGCTGGACGTCTTGTTTGTCGGGGGAGGTCTTACAGGTTTACAGAGAATTAGATTTGCAGGGGACATCACTGTATTATCCTGTACTGTGACATCACTGTGTGTATTATCCTGTACTGTGACATCACTGTGTGTATTATCCTGTACTGTGACATCACTGTGTGTATTATCCTGTACTGTGACATCACTGTGTGTATTATCTCTGTACTGTGACATCACTGTGTGTATTATCCTGTACTGTGACATCACTGTGTGTATTATCCTGTACTGTGACATCACTGTGTGTATTATCCCTGTACTGTGACATCACTGTGTGTATTATCTCTGTACTGTGACATCACTGTGTGTATTATCTCTGTACTGTGACATCACTGTGTGTATTATCCCTGTACTGTGACGTCACTGTGTGTATTATCCTGTACTGTGACATCACTGTGTGTATTATCCTGTACTGTGACATCACTGTGTGTATTATCCTGTACTGTGACATCACTGTGTGTATTATCTCTGTACTGTGACATCACTGTGTGTATTATCTCTGTACTGTGACATCACTGTGTGTATTATCTCTGTACTGTGACATCACTGTGTGTATTATCCCTGTACTGTGACATCACTGTGTGTATTATCTCTGTACTGTGACATCACTGTGTGTATTATCCTGTACTGTGACATCACTGTGTGTATTATCCTGTACTGTGACATCACTGTGTGTATTATCCTGTACTGTGACATCACTGTGTGTATTATCCTGTACTGTGACATCACTGTGTGTATTATCCTGTACTGTGACATCACTGTGTGTATTATCTCTGTACTGTGACATCACTGTGTGTATTATCTCTGTACTGTGACATCACTGTGTGTATTATCTCTGTACTGTGACATCACTGTGTGTATTATCCCTGTACTGTGACATCACTGTGTGTATTATCCCTGTACTGTGACATCACTGTGTGTATTATCCTGTACTGTGACATCACTGTGTGTATTATCTCTGTACTGTGACATCACTGTGTGTATTATCCTGTACTGTGACATCACTGTGTGTATTATCTCTGTACTGTGACATCACTGTGTGTATTATCCTGTACTGTGACATCACTGTGTGTATTATCCTGTACTGTGACATCACTGTGTGTATTATCCTGTACTGTGACATCACTGTGTGTATTATCCTGTACTGTGACATCACTGTGTGTATTATCTCTGTACTGTGACATCACTGTGTGTATTATCCTGTACTGTGACATCACTGTGTGTATTATCTCTGTACTGTGACATCACTGTGTGTATTATCTCTGTACTGTGACATCACTGTGTGTATTATCTCTGTACTGTGACATCACTGTGTGTATTATCCCTGTACTGTGACATCACTGTGTGTATTATCCCTGTACTGTGACATCACTGTGTGTATTATCCCTGTACTGTGACATCACTGTGTGTATTATCCCTGTACTGTGACATCACTGTGTGTATTATCCTGTACTGTGACATCACTGTGTGTATTATCCCTGTACTGTGACATCACTGTGTGTATTATCTCTGTACTGTGACATCACTGTGTGTATTATCTCTGTACTGTGACATCACTGTGTGTATTAATCTGTACTGTGACATCACTGTGTGTATTATCCTGTACTGTGACATCACTGTGTGTATTATCCCTGTACTGTGACATCACTGTGTGTATTATCCTGTACTGTGACATCACTGTGTGTATTATCCCTGTACTGTGACATCACTGTGTGTATTATCTCTGTACTGTGACATCACTGTGTGTATTATCCCTGTACTGTGACATCACTGTGTGTATTATCCTGTACTGTGACATCACTGTGTGTATTATCTCTGTACTGTGACATCACTGTGTGTATTATCCCTGTACTGTGACATCACTGTGTGTATTATCCTGTACTGTGACATCACTGTGTGTATTATCTCTGTACTGTGACATCACTGTGTGTATTATCCCTGTACTGTGACATCACTGTGTGTATTATCCCTGTACTGTGACAACACTGTGTGTATTATCCCTGTACTGTGACATCACTGTGTGTATTATCCCTGTACTGTGACATCACTGTGTGTATTATCTCTGTACTGTGACATCACTGTGTGTATTATCTCTGTACTGTGACATCACTGTGTGTATTATCTCTGTACTGTGACATCACTGTGTGTATTATCCTGTACTGTGACATCACTGTGTGTATTATCCTGTACTGTGACATCACTGTGTGTAGTATCCCTGTACTGTGACATCACTGTGTGTATTATCCTGTACTGTGAAATCACTGTGTATTATCTCTGTACTGTGACATCACTGTGTGTATTATCATGTACTGTGACATCACTGTGTGTATTATCTCTGTAATGTGACATCACTGTGTGTATTATCCCTGCACTGTGACATCACTGTGTGTATTATCCTGTACTGTGACATCACTGTGTGTATTATCTCTGTACTGTGACATCACTGTGTGTATTATCCTGTACTGTGACATCACTGTGTGTATTATCTCTGTACTGTGACATCACTGTGTGTATTATCCTGTACTGTGACATCACTGTGTGTATTATCCTGTACTGTGACATCACTGTGTGTATTATCCTGTACTGTGACATCACTGTGTGTATTATCCTGTACTGTGACATCACTGTGTGTATTATCTCTGTACTGTGACATCACTGTGTGTATTATCCCTGTACTGTGACATCACTGTGTGTATTATCCCTGTACTGTGACATCACTGTGTGTATTATCCCTGTACTGTGACATCACTGTGTGTATTATCCCTGTACTGTGACATCACTGTGTGTATTATCCCTGTACTGTGACATCACTGTGTGTATTATCCTGTACTGTGACATCACTGTGTGTATTATCCTGTACTGTGACATCACTGTGTGTATTATCTCTGTACTGTGACATCACTGTGTGTATTATCTCTGTACTGTGACATCACTGTGTGTATTATCCCTGTACTGTGACATCACTGTGTGTATTATCTCTGTACTGTGACATCACTGTGTGTATTATCCCTGTACTGTGACATCACTGTGTGTATTATCCCTGTACTGTGACATCACTGTGTGTATTATCCTGTACTGTGACATCACTGTGTGTATTATCTCTGTACTGTGACATCACTGTGTGTATTATCCCTGTACTGTGACATCACTGTGTGTATTATCTCTGTACTGTGACATCACTGTGTGTATTATCCCTGTACTGTGACATCACTGTGTGTATTATCCCTGTACTGTGACATCACTGTGTGTATTATCCCTGTACTGTGACATCACTGTGTGTATTATCTCTGTACTGTGACATCACTGTGTGTATTATCCTGTACTGTGACATCACTGTGGGTATTATCCTGTACTGTGACATCACTGTGTGTATTATCCCTGTACTGTGACATCACTGTGTGTATTATCTCTGTACTGTGACATCACTGTGTGTATTATCCCTGTACTGTGACATCACTGTGTGTATTATCTCTGTACTGTGACATCACTGTGTGTATTATCCTGTTCTGTGACATCACTGTGTGTATTATCCTGTACTGTGACATCAATGTGTATTATCCTGTACTGTGACATCACTGTGTGTATTATCCCTGTACTGTGACATCACTGTGTGTATTATCTCTGTACTGTGACATCACTGTGTGTCTTATCCTGTACTGTGACATCACTGTTTGTATTATCCTGTACTGTGACATCACTGTGTGTATTATCCTGTACTGTGACATCACTGTGTGTATTATCCTGTACTGTGACATCACTGTTTGTATTATCCTGTACTGTGACATCACTGTGTGTATTATCTCTGTACTGTGACATCACTGTGTGTATTATCCCTGTACTGTGACATCACTGTGTGTATTATCCTGTACTGTGACATCACTGTGTGTATTATCCTGTACTGTGACATCACTGTGTGTATTATCTCTGTACTGTGACATCACTGTGTGTATTATCCCTGTACTGTGACATCACTGTGTGTATTATCTCTGTACTGTGACATCACTGTGTGTATTATCCCTGTACTGTGACATCACTGTGTGTATTATCTCTGTACTGTGACATCACTGTGTGTATTATCCTGTACTGTGACATCACTGTGTGTATTATCCCAGTACTGTGACATCACTGTGTGTATTATCTCTGTACTGTGACATCACTGTGTGTATTATCCCTGTACTGTGACATCACTGTGTGTATTATCTCTGTACTGTGACATCACTGTGTGTATTATCCCTGTACTGTGACATCACTGTGTTTATTATTTTGTACTGTGACATCACTGTGTGTATTATCCTGTACTGTGACATCACTATGTGTATTATCCCTGTACTGTGACATCACTGTGTGTATTATCCTGTACTGAGACATTACTGTGCGTATTATCCCTGTACTGTGACATCACTGTGTGTATTATCTCTGTACTGTGACATCACTGTGTGTATTATCTCTGTACTGTGACATCACTGTGTGTATAATCCCTATACTGTGACATCACGGTTTGCATTATCTGTGTATTATGATATTACTATGCACGTTCCCCTATAACTTTCATTACTGTGCACAATATCCCACTGCTGTTATATTACTCTGGATTATTTCTGTACCGTGACATTGTTGCATTACATTAATGTCAAGTTAAGTTAACATTTGCTACATCTGTACGTGCCACATTTCTCTAGTAGGATGCCACTGTGTATTATTATTATTATTATTATTATTATTATTATTATTATTATTATTATTATTATTATTATTATCTAGATCAATACAATCATACACTTTTCATGTTCTAAATTTGATGTTGAAGGTGCTCTTGGTAGAATGGGACACATTCCAAGTTATGCTGTTGGGCACTATGAGTCTTCCTTGGACCCTGCAAGTCAAGACTTCAAAGAAGTAAACCTGGGTAATGCAAGAAGTAACATAGATGCCACAGAACTCTGAGATGGAACAATGGTCAAATTGTTGGCAAAAATTTTGCAAAAACATTTGCAAAGTACCTTAATTGCTCCCTACTAAAGTGAACCCTAATGACATCACTCAGACACAACGCATTTTTTGTCTGTCAATGGCCACCACCACCGCACGTTGGCGACAGGTCTACCTTAATCTCCGGGCACCAGATCCATATTTCCAATTAATTACGCTTGGATTAACTGTGCTTTGTGCTGCTACTTCTTACAAATGGCTGGATACAGCGGCAAAGCAGAGTAAAATATATACATTGAGTACTACCTGACAGCACACAAACTGCTTTGTAATGAAGCCATAAATCGAATGGGGCTAATTTCCTTAGAAGCGGTAACCTGTACCCTAAAGCTGGCGTGTACAAGTCGATAAACTTTTATAGGTCTCTGCTTCCGAGCCATTTTCAGCAGCTAAATTACCCGAGCCTATTACAAGGTAGGTTATGGTCATCAAACAGGCGCTTTATTGAAAAGAAGGTCTTCAGCCAAAAGTTCACGGGACTCTACCAGGTAATATATTATTTTGGCATAAAGAGGACCCGGCGCAAGTTATGATCTCATCATATTGTTGACGGATTTCGCTGAAGACGTCTTCTGCTGGAGGAGTAGAGGTGAAGGGTTTTATAATTCTATCAGCTGATGCGCCGTCTTGACCGGAATGTCAATGGCAGCCGCAATGCTATTGTGATGCCGGAATCATTTACCGGTTTATAGCGCAATAAACTGTTGTAGAATCCGAGGATACAAGGAATTCCGCTGTCTGTGCTGGCTCTCTTTTTTCTATTTGTACGTATACTGGACATAGAATCTTTTATTAAATTTTTTTTAAATTTTTTTTACTTGTTTAACTTTTTATCAATTGTTGTTTTTGTTATTCTTTTTATGTTTTTGTGTAAAATATCAAAATCAGTATTTAAAGTGGTTTTACGACCCGGAGGCCATTTCTGATACTGGTGATTTATCCTCAGGATAAGACCCTAGTATCAGATCGGTGGGGGTCCGACACTATAACCCCACATGGATAAACCGGTCTGTGCCAGTCACTACATTGGCTGCCTATTCATTATAGAATAAAATATAAAGTTATCACTCTCATCTACAAGGCTCTCCATAATGCCGCACCTCCATACATTTCCTCCCTCATCTCTGTCTACCGCCCAACCTGTGCTCTCCGCTCACTCAATGACCTAACACTTACATCCTCTATTATCAGAACCTCCCACACTCGTATACAAGACTTCTCCCGAGCTGCACCACTTCTCTGGAATGCTCTACCCCGGACAATCAGATTAACTCCCAATTTCTACAGTTTCAAACGCAAACTAAAGACGCATCTTATCAGACAAGCCTATCACAATGTCTAACGTAAACCCTTAACCCTCCTCTGTCCCCGCTCCCACATTTCCCCACATGATATGATGCCATCTCATGCTAACTGCATAGGTCCAAGCTCCATCCACATGTTAAAGGACACGACTAGTGACGGCTCATACAGTCTTATGTTTGTGTAATGACAGTCACCTCTATTACAACATTGTCTGACCCCTGTATAAGCAATGCCGCCCCTGCTACCTCTTGTGTCACCCCCTCTACCTCATAGATTGTAAGCTCTTGTGAGCAGGGCCCTCAGTCCCATTGTGTGAAACGACTTTCTTTGTAATGTATCTTTCTGTCTGTATTTGAGCCCTACAAATTGTACAGCGCTGCGGAATATGTTGGTGCTATATAAATAAAATGTATTATTATTATTATTATTAAATTATTCCTGGTACATCTGTACTTATCTTTGTTCAACAATCCTATAAAGATGAATGGAGTTGTAGTACACTTGTGCGAACACTAGTCCATTTGATCAGAAAGACTTGGACCCCCCGTTATTGTGATCAGTGGGTATCAGACACGTATCCCCTATCTTATGGATAATGGTTAACTTTCATTTGTGACACAACCAATTTAAGGTTCTCTTCTGGTTGGTTCTGGTTTCTGGTGACGGAAATGAAGGGTCCCATTGACTTAGGGTATGTTTACAATTTTTGAAGCTAAAGCAAGGCATGGGAACAATTCTACTCCTCCTTTTGTAATCCACTCTTACACAACATAAAAAAAAAAAAAAAAAACCAGGAACAGGATGTGAAAAAAACATCCTCTAAATGTAGTCTGAAGGACCCCGGAAGGAAAGAGGTAGACACCAGGGTGAATAGAGCCCGACCACAATATAAATCGTGCATTAGATGCTGCTTTCTTTGGCCTTCTTTCTCTTTCCGTCAGAGCTTCAGGATTATCGATGACAAGAGGGCTCAATATTTTGCTATCAAAATACGAGAATCCTAATGGAAACTTGACAGTCATCATTCTAAGTCCAAGTTTATTGGTTTCTCTACCGGTCAAGAACATGTAAGAACAGAAGCCATGATGCTAGCATGAACACAGCCCTTGGTTCCTTCCATCCAGTATCCTTTGACTGTCTTCATGGTGCAATATGGTGCACTAGTCTATCCAGTAATACATAGACTCACTTCGTAGTCCTCTGCCCATAAGCAACTCTCATTCCATAGGTTAAGTTCACAAAGGAGGGATCCTTGCCTTTATACTATACATTGCAGAGGGTGAAATCTGCTTGGAACTCTTGTGACTTTCCCCCAATATACAGTAATGAACATTCTGCAGATTTAAGTATCCCCTTCAGATAAACCTCATTACCTTATTAAGACTCTAAATGGTGTTTTATACTGATGATCTATGGGATACGTTATCAGTAGAGATGAGCGAACAGTGTTCTATCGAACACATGTTCGATCGGATATCAGGGTGTTCGCCATGTTCGAATCGAATCGAACACCGCGTGGTAAAGTGCGCCAAAATTCGATTCCCCCTGGGACAGGAACTACGACACCGGGGGCATTGAAAAAAATTGGAAAAAGTCATTGGCTGCCGAAATCAGGTGACCTCCATTTTAGACGAATAGTGGATTTCAAATCCGGGTCATATGAGAATGTGAACTTTGTGACTATGAGACAGGGATAGCTGTACAGGCAGGGATAGCTAGGGATAACCTTTATTTAGGGGGGAATGTTATTAAAAATAACTTTTTGGGGCTCTATCGGGTGTGTAATTGTGATTTTTGTGAGATAAACTTTTTCCCATAGGGATGCATTGGCCAGCGCTGATTGGCCGAATTCCGTACTCTGGCCAATCAGCGCTGGCCAATGCATTCTATTAGCTTGATGAAGCAGAGTGTGCACAAGGGTTCAAGCGCACCCTCGGCTCTGATGTAGCAGAGCCGAGGCTGCACAAGGGTTCAAGCGCACCCTCGGCTCTGATGTAGGAGAGCCGAGGGTGCACTTGAACCCTTGTGCACCCTCGGCTCTGCTACATCAGAGCCGAGGGTGCGCTTGAACCCTTGTGTACACTCTGCTTCATCAAGCTAATAGAATGCATTGGCCAGCGCTGATTGGCCAGAGTACGGAACTCGACCAATCAGCGCTGGCTCTGCTGGAGGAGGCGGAGTCTAAGATCGCTCCACACCAGTCTCCATTCAGGTCCGACCTTAGACTCCGCCTCCTCCGGCAGAGCCAGCGCTGATTGGCCGAAGGCTGGCCAATGCATTCCTATGCGAATGCAGAGACTTAGCAGTGCTGAGTCAGTTTTGCTCAACTACACATCTGATGCACACTCGGCACTGCTACATCAGATGTAGCAATCTGATGTAGCAGAGCCGAGGGTGCACTAGAACCCCTGTGCAATCTCAGTTCACGCTAATAGAATGCATTGGCCAGCGCTGATTGGCCAATGCATTCTATTAGCCCGATGAAGTAGAGCTGAATGTGTGTGCTAAGCACACACATTCAGCACTGCTTCATCACGCCAATACAATGCATTAGCCAGTGCTGATTGGCCAGAGTACGGAATTCGACCAATCAGCGCTGGCTCTGCTGGACTCTGGCCAATCAGC
Source organism: Leptodactylus fuscus (assembly GCF_031893055.1). Classification (NCBI taxonomy): domain Eukaryota; kingdom Metazoa; phylum Chordata; class Amphibia; order Anura; family Leptodactylidae; genus Leptodactylus; species Leptodactylus fuscus. Next base: position 348,107,755 of record NC_134265.1, read on the forward strand.
ACTGGCAGTACTCTGGCCAATCAGCACTGGCTAATGAATTGGCGTAATGAAGCAGTGCTTAGCACACACATTCAGCTCTACTTCATCGGGCTAATAGAATGCATTGGCCAATCAGCGCTGGCCAATGCATTCTATTAGCGTGAACTGAGTTTGCACAGGGGTTCTAGTGCACCCTCGGCTCTGCTACATCAGATTGCTACATCTGATGTAGCAGTGCCGAGTGTGCATCAGATGTGTAGTTGAGCAAAACTGACTCAGCACTGCTAAGTCTCTGCATTCGCATAGGAATGCATTGGCCAGCCTTCGGCCAATCAGCGCTGGCTCTGCCGGAGGAGGCGGAGTCTAAGGTCGGACCTGAATGGAGACTGGTGTGGAGCGATCTTAGACTCCGCCTCCTCCAGCAGAGCCAGCGCTGATTGGTCGAGTTCCGTACTCTGGCCAATCAGCACTGGCCAATGCATTTCTATGGGGAAAAGTTAGCTTGCGAAAATCGCAAACTGACAGGGATTTCCATGAAATAAAGTGACTTTTATGCCCCCAGACATGCTTCCCCTGCTGTCCCAGTGTCATTCCAGAGGTGTTGGTATCATTTCCTGGGGTGTCATAGTGGACTTGGTGACCCTCCAGACACAAATTTGGGTTTCCCCCTTAACGAGTTTATGTTCCCCATAGACTATAATGGGGTTCGAAACCCATTCGAACACTCGAACAGTGAGCGGCTGTTCGAATCGAATTTCGAACCTCGAACATTTTAGTGTTCGCTCATCTCTAGTTATCAGTATGTGATCTGTTGGGGTCTAACACCCAGACCCAATACAGATCAGTTGTTTTGGCCGCCGTCCGGTGCAGTAGATGTGGATCACTTGCAGGCTGCTCCTATTCAAGTAATGTTGCAGAAATATCGCTACAACCCCGTTGAAACATCAAGCTGGTACAACTGCATCCACTTGGCAGCCCTGTGTCGGTGGGTTAACCCTTTTCCCAACGTTGGGTCATTCATCAACACTAAGAGGACTTACATGCCCAATTTTCCATGTCCTTTGGCTACATTGAAGCAGCCCATTAAGAGTGCTAAGAACCATAAACTGGAGAATATAACTTATCGGAGACATTTCTTGTGTTAACATGGTATCCGGGCAGCGTGGGCACTGCTGGAGAGCGAGGGCAGGGCGCCCTTTCAATTTAGCAGTGCTGCCAGTATTGATGTGTGGCGTTGGCACGGCTCGTAAAAATGAACCCATTTGTAAATAGGATGACGTTACTTTATAAAATTTGTAACGTCTTCCGAAACGTCTTTCAGACCTCGCCATTTAAATAAAGCCGTAAGATTTCTATTTTCTGCCTGTAAGTTATTTTACCATTGATAGATACATTTCATTAAGACACCTTTTAATTCCTTCCCATTGTATTTGCCTCGCTCCTTCGTCTGGCAGACTGGTTAATGGAGCCCCTATCCATTTAGCAGTAAATTACTGTTCCATTAACGCGTTCTCATAAGCGGTTCACATAAAGGGTACAGGGAGATGTGTTTCATATCTGGGAAAATGAAGAGCTGGATTACAAAAATATATCGGTTCTACTAAGCGAAGTGTATTTATCCAGTATCCATCAGGGAGGAATATACAACCACGGCATTAATAATACACATACGGGCTGGGGAATGTGTGCGGAGGAGAAATTTTGTACTAGCACAAGTTTACATAATAAGCGCTTCTGGCTATGGAGGAATATAGGTTATGATAAACAAAAAAAAATTCTCACACCCCCTTCCCCAACAAATTCATCCCCTCAAGCAATATGAACAAACCTTCATTAGCCTTGAGTAGACGACTGTCTACCACTATACTCTACCAGATACTCCATATACAGTTGCGTCGCTTTTTAACTTTCCTCTCGGCTCGTGATATAACTTTTGTATTGCTCACAAAGCCCAGCGATCTAATGCAAAAGTTTATCTCCAGCAAAGAGGAAAAGTAAGGAAGGACATATAAAGATTTATGAAAAATTTCCATAGTATATGGCAGGAATGACGGGAAGCCATTGCACCTACTAGGGGTGGCCAACGTCAATCCCCAAGAATCTAACAATCACAGGCTAAGGAGGGCGCGGAAAGTAAAAAATACCACTTATATTCACCTTTCCCAGGTTCCGTCTTCTTCCATGCGCATCCTAAGACTTTTCCCAGTGTTCACTGGCTGACGTTATTAGCCCCAGGCCACCCATGAGGTTAATCCAGACTTGTACCAGCTTGTTCACCTCTTTCATCAACTTGGTGAGCGATCAAACAAGACTTCAATCAACAATAGAACCAACTTAGATCCAATTCCATTCCATGTACACCATCTCTATCCATTGAATCAAAGTCTTACTCTCTGGTCCTAACACTGAACTTCCCTAGAATCCCCACATTGTATTATTTTTGTATTATTGCTGACTGATACCCTATCTTTCTAATCTCTCCCCACAAAATGCTCATCTTCTCCTCCTGTTTGGGTTTGTTACACTATTTCACTTTTGACAAATAGTCCCTCATGTTTGGCTGTCCCTTACCATGAGGACTGCTTACAAATCGTCTCCTGATCCCTGAAGCCATGATGTTTTTCTCTGCTTGCATCATACTTTCACATCTTGGCCCGCATTTTAGCTGTTTTCTGTGAATCGAAGTGCAAAAAAAATCTCAGGCCAAATGTGATTCAGTCTGAAGCTGTTCACTCATTTCTATTGAGAAGGGGCCATAAAAATGTATGCCCATGGGACCGGATGACTTAGTACATCTCAGAGGAGAACCCTTAAATGGGTTATCTGGCCCCCAATTGATTTTCATACCAATGGCCCATCCACCGGATAGGTAATGAGTAGGGTTGAGCGATCGTGTTCGGAAAAGATCGGTTTCCAATTGACGATCGATAAAATTTCACGATTGCAATCGGAATTCCGAACACAATCTTTTTAGGTGGGATCGAGATCAGTGATTATTTCCCACAATGCTTTGCTACTGGCCAAGCATTGTGGGAAAAGTCAACAATGTTAGCCTTCACACTGAGTATACGCTCCACTCATTCTGAGCGGAGTGTATACTCAGTGTGAAGGCTCCGCTGTGGTTCCATAGGAATGAATGGAAGCAGCCGGCACACAGCCTTAACCCCCTGCACGCCGCCTGCGTCCATTCATTCTAATGGGAGACTAGCTAAAAGCTACTTACCTGCAGAGATGGCTGGTCCAGTGCCCGGTGTTCTCGATCTTCTTCGCCTTGCTGCCCCCGCCTCCCAGGTTAGTGTTAAAGAGCTAGGAAAAAGGCAGGGCTTGTGGCTTAGGAGAGTGTGGGTGGGTACAGGGTGGGGAGACGTGACATCTCCCCTCCCAGTACCCGCTCACACTCTCCTAACCTGGGAGGCAGGGGGCAGCGAGGCGAAGAAGAACGAGAACACTGTGCACCGGAGCAGCCATCTCTGCAAGTAAGTGGACACCAGGGGGACTAAGTAGCCAGAAGATTTTAAAAAAAATCCTCTGGCTACTTAGTGATTTAAAAACATCACTACACAGCGTGGATTCTAACAATTAAAGTGTTCAATTGTTAGATTCCATGCTGTATAGTGAATAGGATTGTTTATAAAATCCGATCTCCATTTAGTAAAAAAATCCCATTGATTTGCATTGGGATCGGAATTGGGATCAAGATCGGGTTCGAATGAAAAATGATCTACCTGGTCTACCTGATACCAGCTGATTATTGGGGATCAAGAAGCAAGACCACCCAAACATAGCTATATAAGAAGACACTCAGTCCAGATAATGGGCCACATACCGCAGATCTTCCGTGACTGACCTTGTAGTTCTTGGCTATATGACATTGCACTATGAGATGGAGAACCTGTTGGAGAACAGTCGCACACTGCTTTATGTCAGACCTGCAAAGGGCACCGAACTTTTAATACAAAGATAATTACCCGTCTCTAGTCCTGAGAACACAAGATGAATAAGTCTGCATGTTTCTGAGTATGAATAAGAACCCTACAGTAGAAAATGTGCGGAGATTATTGGGGGTGTTTAGATAATAATGTCATTTCATCAGTTTAGACGAGCTCCAGATGTAACGTAAAAAAAAAAAGAAGAAGATGATTCATGTTCCATTTTGAGTCTGAAAACAGCGTGAATCACTGTGGTTTTGTCACTCTGGTCTCCAATGTCACATATTAACCCTGTTTTCTTTGGTCTAAAGAGTCACATAATACTTATTGGGCTGAAACTTAAGACGTCTCCGAGTGTCATTTTCCACCTTGCTCATTTCCACTCAAAATCCACCTTTTATTCTCCAGTTTTCTTTGCTTCGCTTCATACAGAGACTTTATAGACGACAAACCATTCATCAAACCTTTGATGGGTTTTTTTTCCTAATTTTTAGCTATTTTTTTTCTCTAACAAAAATTGTTACCTGTCGACATCGACCTAAAAAATGACTTCTCGTCTATACGCCGTATGTGGGAATGTCCGGATTCCGAGAGATTTCTTAAAGGGACTGTTAAGGGATCTAAAAAGTTATTTGGTTGTTGACAAAATGAAAATTGAGGAAATTTTGTGTTAAACTCTTAGTCTGGATACTGATGGGATTTTATGCTTTGTCTTACGGTTCCAGAAGTCTACTTTTTGTTTGTTCTAATATAGCAGAGAACATCCCCATCTCGGTGTAGGTGACAAGTGGTAAGGGGGCTGGCTGACTAGTTTAGGTCAATAGATAAGTCATCCTCTACTTGGTCTTTGTATCAGCCATGATGGACCAGAGGGCCAGCTGAGCTATGGGAACCAGCCATTCAGCCAGCCTCTTCATAGTTTGGACCAGAGGGCTGGCTAAGACATAGGAACCAGCCATTCAGCCAGCCTCTTCATAGTTCATTGGACCAGAGGGCCAGCTAAGATATAGGAACCAGCCATTCAGCCAGCCTCTTCATAGTTCATTGGACCAGAGGGCTGGCTAAGACATAGGAACCAGCCATTCAGCCAGTTTCTTCATAGTTGATTGGACCAGAGGGCTGGCTAAGATATAGGAACCAGCCATTCAGCCAGCCTCTTCATAGTTCATTGGACCAGAGGGCCGGCTAAGCTATAGGATCCAGCCATTCAGCCAGCCTCTTCATAGTTCATTGGACCAGAGGGCCAGCTAAGCTATGGGAACCAGCCATACAGCCAGCCTCTTCATAGTTCATTGGACCAGAGGACTGTCTAAGATATAGGATCCAGCCATTCAGCCAGCCTCTTCATAGTTCATTGGACCAGAGGGCCGGCTAAGATATAGGAACCAGCCATTCAGCCAGCTTCTTCATAGTTCATTGGACCAGAGGGCCGGCTAAGATATAGGAACCAGCCATTCAGCCAGCCTCTTCATAGTTCATTGGACTAGAGGGCCAGCTAAGCTATGGGAACCAGCCGTTCAGCCAGCCTCTTCATAGTTCATTGGACCAGAGGGCCGGCTAAGATATAGGAACCAGCCATTCAGCCAGCCTCTTCATAGTTCATTGGACTAGAGGGCCAGCTAAGCTATGGGAACCAGCCATACAGCCAGCCTCTTCATAGTTCATTGGACCAGAGGACTGTCTAAGATATAGGATCCAGCCATTCAGCCAGCCTCTTCATAGTTCATTGGACCAGAGGGCCGGCTAAGATATAGGAACCAGCCATTCAGCCAGCTTCTTCATAGTTCATTGGACCAGAGGGCCGGCTAAGATATAGGAACCAGCCATTCAGCCAGCCTCTTCATAGTTCATTGGACTAGAGGGCCAGCTAAGCTATGGGAACCAGCCGTTCAGCCAACCTCTTCATAGTTCATTGGACCAGAGGGCCGGCTGAGCTATGGGAATCAGCCATTCAGCCAGCCTCTTCATAGTTCATTGGACCAGAGGGCTGGCTAAGCTATGGGAACCAGCCATTCAGCCAGCCTCTTCATAGTTCATTGGACCAGAGGGCTGGCTAAGCTATGGGAACCAGCCATTCAGCCAGCCTCTTCATAGTTCATTGGACCAGAGGGCCGGCTAAGCTATGGGAACCAGCCATTCAGCCAGCCTCTTTATAGTTCATTGGACTAGAGGGCCGGCTAAGATATAGGAATCAGCCATTCAGCCAGCCCCTTCATATTGCTTTGGACCAGAGGGCCAGCTAAGCTAGGGGAAACAACCATTCAGCCAGCCTCTTCATAGTTCATTGGACTAGAGGGCCGGCTAAGATATAGGAACCAGCCATTCAGCCAGCCTCTTCATATTTCATTGGACCAGAGGGCCGGCTAAGCTATGGGAACCAGCCATTCAGCCAGCCTCTTTATAGTTTGGACCAGAGGGCCGGCTAAGATATAGGAACCAGCCATTCAGCCAGCCTCTTCATAGTTCATTGGACTAGAGGGCCAGCTAAGCTATGGGAACCAGCCGTTCAGCCAGCCTCTTCATAGTTCATTGGACCAGAGGGCTGGCTAAGCTATGGGAAGCAGCCATTCAGCCAGCCTCTTCATAGTTCATTGGACCAGATGGCCGGCTAAGCTATGGGAACCAGCCATTCAGCCAGCCTCTTCATAGTTCATTGGACCAGAGGGCTGGCTAAGCTATGGGAACCAGCCATTCAGCCAGCCTCTTTATAGTTCATTGTCACGAGAGTGGGAGGAACTCCCTGCTGTGGCACTAACCCAGAAATAGAGGTGATGGGACCCCAACACAGGGTTTGGAATTGAGACATTGAGAATGTTTTTGGAACGAAACTAGATTTGCCAGATTGAATCACTTTCATTTGGTCAACAGCCAAGTGGTACCCCATCATTTGGGTTCGCCGGTGGGACCCGAATGACGAAGAAATTTACCATTAAAACAGCGGTTACCCACGGACCCTGGCAGACCCCATAGACTATAATAAAACCTGATGGATCTCCATTGTTTTTCTACTGAAAAGGTGGAGAGAAAAGGCCGGCGATATTTGCGGTGGGGTCTGGCGTAGGTCTGAACTTAGCTTAAGCACCATCTCTGAGCCAAGAACTCATTTTTTGACTACCAGGGATCAATCACTTTCTCAGCTCATACCTTTATTTTATAATCACTAATTTTTCACTATGATGTATCTAATAGCAATTCTGTAACCTTACACCGTGTCATTCAATGATCACTTATATAGGACCTTTCCCCACCTCCACCAAACCCAACTCTTTGCATCCTCCAACAGTTGTCACTCCAATGATTTCGGAGCACTTGACTCCCCCCCCCCAACCATCCACAAGCAATCGTGTCTGGTATTTTTAGCAGCCAATATGTTAATTAGGTTCGCTATAGTCAGATGGGTGGTCCCTAGCAGTCTACTTCAACCTAAAATGCCCCACCTGACAAAGTGCTGAACCTAACAGCTCCATTTGTTTGGGAATGGAAGGGGCTAGAGAAAACATTCCAGCTAGCTGTGCAAGAGTTGGAGTTGGTGGATGTGGTTCTCTTTAAGGGAAAGTATGAGAATTCATGCATTATGTCAGTAGATAGTGACCAATCTCCAACCTCACCTATCCTTAATATTACCGAGTTCGAGGAAGGTAAGTCAATGTGAACATAACACAAAGTCAAAGGTCCAGAACGTATTATCCAAATAGAGTAAAGATGAAGAAGACCTTTTACTCCAAGAAGTTGAGCCTGGAAAACATAATAGTGTTCTCTATTGTTGCATTCAGGTTCCATAGACGATATGACAATGGATACTGGTGTCCTTCAAACATAATCAGCTCTTATTTCTTCCTCTTCATTGATATGACATCACCTCTAGTTCTTTTGCCATGTCCTATTCTTCTCCACTCTTCAGCCTTTCATACAGGCATATCTTCATAGTACATACACAAGGTCATGTTCTCCAAGATATGTAGTGTAAGCACCTCATACAATCTCAATGACACCACACCATCACCCTGCACAACGCACTTGACCATATGGAGATACAGTTTAGAAAGTACTTACATGTCCTAAACACAACAGTAATACAGTTCAGCCTTTGTGAAGTGTCCTCAGCTTATCCATATAACAACTACATGACCTCCAAATACACAGTATAAGTGGCCCGTGCTACATATGATGTCTGACATCGCTGCTCAGTAGGATATGTATGATCCAATTCTGTTGGGCAGTCAAGTACCAGATGCCAACATGCCCCAGTTCCTATATTTATATTGTTCTACCCCTCCAGCACTACTTATGTCTCCAAACCCTAAAGTCATGACCTGACTGTTTGTGAGCCTGGGCAAGTGCCCCATAGTTACTATGTTTCAGGGAGGTCTGCCCAGACCCAAGCCCTCAGTGCAGGACCATTTGACAGGTACAGGGCCAATTCTGTGCCGTCTGCACCATCCTTATAAAATATATCAGGCACCATGGCTGGTACTTTGGTGGCACTGTGACTATAATAAGGTGAGCACCGGGAGTCTCGTATTGTTTATTATGGCTGGCAATATTATTTGGCATTGTGGCTGGAGTTACTGTTAGTTATTTTGGTTGACAAGATTATAAGGTATTATGACTAGCATTATTATGGGTTGTTGTGGCTGGCAATATTATGGGATATTGGGACAGAAATGAGTATGTAGCAATGTGGCTGTCAATATTATGGAGTATTGTGGCTGGTAGTATTATGGAGCATTGTGGCTGGTAGTATTATGGAGTATTGTGGCTGGCAGTATTATGGAGTATTGTGGCTGGCAGTATTATGGAGTATTGTGGCTGGCAGTATTATGGAGTATTGTGACTGGTAGTATTATAGAGTATTGTGACTGGTAGTATTATAGAGTATTGTGGCTGGCAGTATTATGGAGTATTGTGGCTGGCAGTATTATAGAGTATTGTTCCTGGCAGTATTATGGAGTATTGTGGCTGGCAGTATTATGGAGTATTGTGACTGGTAGTATTATAGAGTATTGTGGCTGGCAGTATTATGGAGTATTGTGGCTGGCAGTATTATAGAGTATTGTTCCTGGCAGTATTATGGAGTATTGTGTCTGATAGTATTATGGAGTATTGTTCCTGGCAGTATTATGGAGTATTGTTCCTGGTAGTAATATGGAATATTGTGGCTGATAGTATTATGGAGTATTGTTCCTGGCAGTATTATGGAGTATTGTGTCTGGTAGTAATATGGAGTATTATGGCTGGTAGTATTATGGAATATTGTGGCTGGCAGTATTATAGAGTATTGTGGCTGGCAGTATTATAGAGTATTGTGGCTGGCAGTATTATAGAGTATTGTGGCTGGTAGTATTATAGAGTATTGTGGCTGGTAGTATTATAGAGTATTGTGGCTGGTAGTATTATAGAGTATTGTGGCTGGCAGTATTATAGAGTATTGTGGCTGGTAGTATTATAGAGTATTGTGGCTGGCAGTATTATAGAGTATTGTGGCTGGTAGTATTATAGAGTATTGTGGCTGGCAGTATTATAGAGTATTGTGGCTGGCAGTATTATAGAGCATTGTGGCTGGCAGTATTATGGAGCATTGTGGCTGGTAGTATTATGGAATATTGTGGCTGGCAGTATTATAGAGCATTGTGGCTGGCAGTATTATAGAGTATTGTGGCTGGTAGTATTATAGAGTATTGTGGCTGGTAGTATTATAGAGTATTGTGGCTGGCAGTATTATAGAGTATTGTGGCTGGCAGTATTATAGAGTATTGTGGCTGGCAGTATTATAGAGTATTGTGGCTGGTAGTATTATAGAGTATTGTGGCTGGTAGTATTATAGAGTATTGTGGCTGGTAGTATTATAGAGTATTGTGGCTGGCAGTATTATAGAGTATTGTGGCTGGTAGTATTATAGAGTATTGTGGCTGGCAGTATTATAGAGTATTGTGGCTGGTAGTATTATAGAGTATTGTGGCTGGCAGTATTATAGAGTATTGTGGCTGGCAGTATTATAGAGCATTGTGGCTGGCAGTATTATGGAGCATTGTGGCTGGTAGTATTATGGAGCATTGTGGCTGGTAGTATTATGGAGCATTGTGGCTGGTAGTATTATAGAGTATTGTGGCTGGTAGTATTATGGAGTATTGTGTCTGGTAGTAATATGGAGTATTGTGGCTGGCAGTATTATAGAGTATTGTGGCTGGCAGTATTATGGAGTATTTTGGCTGGCAGTATTATGGAGTATTGTGTCTGGGAGTATTATGAAGCATTGTGACTGGTAGTAATATGGAGTATTATGGCTGGCAGTATTATGGAGTATTGTGATATTATTATAGGGTATGATGGTTGGCACTTCCATAACATATTGTTATTGTGCAGCACTTTTATAGGGTGATGTATCTGGCAAAATTGGACTTGGTCTATTAGGTGTCTCCCGTATAATGTCATACTGCTACGCCACTAGTCTTAAAGTATTGTATGTCCCTGGAAACTTACTGCTCAAATTAGAAGATTTCACCTTCACAGACCGTTACACGTCTTTAACATGTTCTACTGCTACATTTGCGTTGCCTCCTTATTGCAAAGCATGAATAACAAGGTCTATAATATTCCTATGCATACACCGGGAATCAATTGCCAGAGGATCCTAGCAAGCGGCCAGCAAACTTCTTTACGAGACGTGGGCTGTGCGCGAGAGTCTAACAGGAGACGTCTGTGCTTCTATTTTGAACCTTACATCTAAATGGCCGTTCTACCCCACAAAGCAATCATTCACCACCATAATTGTTATTACTGTCTAGATACAGGAGCCGAGACTTGTGTTTTAGTGCTGTAATCAAAACCACAACATCATAGAAATCCCCAAATCACCGAGCAGCGGGGATGGAAGAAAAGGCTTTATTGTCCAAAAATGAAAGAGCCACAGTGAGCAATATTGTGACCAATTAATTCACTCTGTACATAACAAAAAATGAGCAAGGCTTTATGTAAGAGACACAAGATGTAGCAATGTATTATTGATCAGCTCGAAAAACGCAACGCGGGGGGAAAAGGAGAAATAAGGTCCTTTCTTTTAAATGTTCGACTCAGATTATTATTTCGCGATCTTTTGTGTTCGACCTCCTTGTAAAAAGTTATATAAAAAGTTAACTTTAATCCTGGACTTGTCCATTCCAGGCTTCTTAAAGGAAAACTTCTAAACACGGTATATTACATGACAACTGGGAGGTGACAAGGGTGGCATCAATGTCTAGATTTAGGTTAAAGGGATCCTATCATTGAAACTCATTGTTTTCTGCCTACCACATCACAATAGCCTTAAAGGGATTCTACCATTAAACTAACTTTTTTTCTAATGAACACGTCGGAATAGCCTTAAGAAAGGCTATTCGTCTCCTACCTTTAGACGTGGTCTCCGCCGTTCCGTTCCGTAGAAATACCGGTTTTAACCGGTATGCAAATGAGCTCTCCGCAGCAATGAGGGCGGGCCCCAGCGCTGAAACACCGATGAGCGTGTCCCCATTGCTGCCTGAGAGCTCTTTCCTGCGCCACCTCCTTCTTCTGTAGCAACTCCGCCTCTTCTGGCTTCTCTTGCTCTTGTAGTTCGATACAGGAGCATAGAGAGGCTACCCCAAAATGGCCGCCGCCCGGCTCCTGTATTGAACTGCAAGAGCGGCCACCCAAAAATGGCCGCCGGCCAGTGGACATTTTTGGGTAGCCGCTCTTGCAGTCCAATACAGGAGCCGGCCGGCGGCCATTTTGGGGTGGCCTCTCTATGCTCCTATATAGAACTACAAGAGCAAGAAAGCCAGAAGAGGCGGAGTTGCTGCAGAAGAAGGAGACGGCGCAGGAAAGAGCTCTCGGGCAGCAATGGGGACGTGCTCATCGGCCTTTCAGCGCTGGGGCCCGCCCTCATTGCTGCGGAGAGCTCATTTGCATACCGGTTAAAACCGGTATTTGTGCGGAACGGCGCGGCGGAGACCACATCTAAAGGTAGGAGACGAATAGCCTTTCTTAAGGCTATTCCGACGTGGTAATTAGAAAAAAAAGTAGTTTAATTGTAGAATCCCTTTAAGAAAGGCTATTCTTCTCCTACCTTTAGATGTCTTCTCCGCGCCACCATTCGGTATATAATACGGTTTTCGTCGGTATGCAAATGATTTCTCTCGCAGCACTCGGGGCGGTTCCCTAATGCCGTGAGAGAATTCTCCAGCGCCACCTCCATCTTCTTCAGGAACGGGTCTTCTTCACGTCTTCTTCCGGCAGTGGCTTCAAACTTCTAGACCTCAGACAGCCTGCCGGCCACAAGAAAATGGCCACTTGCAATACTGTGTAAGCGGCCACTCTCTTGTGGCCAGTGGGCATGCACAGTTGGCTTTGCCCAAGGCCTGAGGCCTAGAAGTTTGAAGTGAAGAAGACCCATTCCTGAAAAAGATGGAGGCGGTGCTGGAGAGTTCTCTTGCAGCATTGGGGACACCCCCAGAGCTGTTTAAGTGCTGGGGCCCACCCCCAGTGCTGCGAGAGAACTCATTTGCATACCGACGAAAACCGGATTATATACCGAACGGCGGCGCGGAGAAGACATCTAAAGGTAGGAGAAGAATAGCCTTTCTTAAGGCTATTCTATAAAGTGAAATATGATTTCTTATTTCTTATGGTAGAGTTGGAAGGGACCTCAAGGGTCATCGGGTCCAACCCCCTGCGAGTGCAGGTTTTCCTAAATCATCCCAGCTATATGTTTATCCAGATTCCGCTTGAAGATTTCCATTGATGGAGCGCCCACCACCTCCCGTGGCAGCCTATTCCACTCTCTCACTACCCTCACTGTCAGAAAGTTTTTCCTAATGTCTAATCTGTATCTCTTTCCCTTTAGTTTCATCTATTCCTACGTGTTAGGCAGAAAAAAAATGAGTTTTAATAATAGGATCCCTTTAAGAGGGTTGGGAATGTTCTCGACACAGCTATAAGTCATTTCCTATAGAGAATGTCAGGGTCCCCTATTACTTCGGCCAAAGTGCACCCCAAAATGAGAGAATGCACAAAGTATGGAGTCTCCACCTATACATTTCCAAGCAGAGAGTACCCTATTAAATAAGAAAGCCGCCATACACAGGCAGCCTCTATAACCTCAGTCATTCCCCTGGGCAGAAATTGGTGGCCACAGCTCAAGTGAAACCCATCCCAGTTCCTCATGGGTGGGGTTAACCTGACCAAAGTTCCTCTCCTTCTTAATTACAATAATACATTGGTAGAAGCTGTTTAAGGGTTAAGGCAACTTTATTTTCTTCAAGTAACTCAAAGTCATAACTGGTCCTGAATGGTAGAAGGGTTTGAAGTGACCGAAACCAAAAATGGGGCCCTTTATGTAGATAACTGAATCCATTCTTCTCATATAAAGGTAGAAAAGTATATAAAATCCAGGTCGTTCCTGCTCAGAATTCTCCTCTAGCGGCCCCCCTCCTCCTTACAAAGTGGCCAGTCTAAGACAAGTCTCAATCTTTTTCTTTAATGCATTGTATCAGCTTCCATTTAAGATTCAGACCTTGACTTCCATTCACATGCTGCATTGTCATTCTTCTTTCTAATCTCAGTAGGCTGGAAGTTTGCAAACAGACATTCTGGCTGAACGTTATTTGGCGAAATAAAAATGGTTTCAATTACTCCCTCCATATATTTTGCGGACATTTTTCTTACGTGTGTGTTGTTTTTAGGAACAATATTTCATCGCCACAAATAAAGAGAATTTAAATAGGATTTGGACTGATCCATCAAGCGGTGATTGCCGGGCGGACGGCGTCATACGTTACTGCTCAGCCGCCATTAATCCTGAAGAGCGCATAGATTTATACATAGATTACATAACAAATGTATGTGCTCAATGCACTCCGTCAATGCAATTTATTTCTGGAACATCCATTACGCCGGACTTACGGGGAGCAGTTTCACACATCATAGGTCTCCAACCTGTAACGGATGGTTTGCAATGTATATTTTCGGAATAGTAAGTCCAAAGACATACATACAGTATATATATATATATATATATATATATATATATATATATATATATATATATATATATATACTGTCTATCTATCTATCTATCTATCTATCTATCTATCTATCTATCCATCTCATATCCATCTATTGTACTGATGTGTGGGCTTCATCTACTGTAGCTCACAGCGATCAGCTTTGCATTCATTTCCATCTTTCCTCCCACACTTCTGTTGCTTCTCATATATCACTATTTAACATAAGACTGAAGTGACAAGTAAGTAAAAACTCACAATGATAGAAAACAACACTAGGACTCCCCCACAATGTGCCCACCGCAAGGGCAAGAGCTTCTCTCCTGCCAGTCATGTTATTGTGAATATTCCTTCTGTCCTGCTTAGTCTGGGGATATGTAGGACTATAATCTGGTAAAGGGGCAAAAATTCTGAGGCTTCCATAGTGGCCCCTGCACACAGTATTATCCCCCATAGTGACCCCTGCACACAGTATTATCCCCCCATAGTGGCCCCTGCACACAGTATTATGCCCCATAGTGGCCCCTGCACACAGTATTATGCCCCATAGTGGCCCCTGCACACAGTATTATGTCCCATAGTGGCCCCTGCACACAGTATTATGTCCCACAGTGGCCCCTACACACAGTATTATACCCCATAGTGGCCCCTGCACACAGTATTATCCCCCATAGTGGCCCCTGTACACAGTATTATACCCCATAGTGGCCCCTGCACACAGTATTATCCCCCATAGTGGTCCCTGCACACAGTATTATGCCCCATAGTGGCCCCTGCAAACAGTATTATGCCCCATAGTGGCCCCTGCACACAGTATTATCCCCCATAGTGGTCCCTGCACACAGTATTATCCCCCATAGTGGCCCCTGCACACAGTATTATGCCCCATAGTGGCCCCTGCACACACTATTATCCCCCATAGTGGCCCCTGCACACAGTATTATGTCCCATAGTGGCCCCTGCACACAGTATTATCCCCCATAGTGGTCCCTGCACACAGTATTATGCCCCACTGTGGACACCAATGAACAATTATTATCCTACTAATATTATAAGTGTGAAAGTTTGTGTGTTTGGATGTCTGTGAGTTTGGATGTTTGTTCCTCAATCACGCTAAAACGCCTGGACGGATTTGCGTGCAATTTTCCACAAACATAGTTTTCCCTTAGGATTGAGTCACAGGCTACTTTTGGTGCCACTAAACAACATGGCTTCCTAGCAGGAGACTCACAAAAGCAGGACTCCTAGCCCCAGCTATAGACTCACACACACTGCCTGCCATTTCCTGCCTCAACCTGCCTGCATACTCCTTACTGTCACCTCAGGAGTAGCCCTCACTCTACTCACTCACATTTACATATAGCTTTCCACTATATAACACATCACATTGTCTGTATCACGACATATACAATACAACACATCACATTGTCTGTATCACAACATACACAATACAACACATCACATTGTCTGACACAATACAACACATCACATTGTCTGACACAATACAACACATCACATTGTCTGTATCACGACATACACAATACAACACATCACAAACACATCACATTGTCTGTATCACGACATACACAATACAACACATCACATTGTCTGTATCACGACATACACAATACACCACATCACATTGTCTGTATCACGACATACACAATACAACACATCACATTGTCTGTATCAGTACATACACAATACAACACATCACATTGTCTGACACAATACAACACAACACATTGTCTGTATCACGACATACACAATACAACACATCACAAACACATCACATTGTCTGTATCACGACATACACAATACAACACATCACATTGTCTGTATCACGACATACCCAATACACCACATCACATTGTCTGTATCACGACATACACAATACAACACATCACATTGTCTGTATCACGACATACACAATACAACACATCACATTGTCTGTATCACGACATACACAATACAACACATCACATTGTCTGTATCAGTACATACACAATATAACACATCACATTGTCTGTATCACGACATACACAATACAACACATCACATTGTCTGTATCAGTACATACACAATACAACACATCACATCACATTTGCTAGCCCACCAAACTTTTACAGTTTCACACGTCTGTGACCTCCCAATTCTCAAATCACTGCAGACGAAGTCGCGGGTAAAAGCTAGTACTATAATAATTGGAGACCGAGAGGGGATAAAAACATTTAAAAAAACACTATTACTTACCTATATCTGGCTCCCCTGCAGTCTTTGGTGGCGTCAGCCTTCTTTAATGACGTCCGGGACGTCACATGACCCGGGTTGTCATGTGACGTCAGAGAGCGTCCAGAAGTAGGCCTGAACCTGCCCGGAGCGTGGAAAGTTAAGTAAGGCTGCATTCACACAGAGTAACGCCAGGCGTCATTTGTGTGTAATTTGTGTGTCTTTTACGGCCGTCATAAAACGTTTACATAGAGTTCTATAGGAAAAGACGGCCGTCATTTACAGCCGTCATTTACGGCCGTCATTACAATGACGGCCGGAGAAGCTTCTAGGTCGTGCACCCTTGGGGATTATGGTGAATATATGGTGAGTTTCAGTGTTTACTTTTTTGCAAAAAAATTTTTTTTTTTTGCGTAAATATTTCTTAACAGCTACTTAATGGTGCCCATTTGGTTTAGTAGAAGACAATATTACTTGTGCTTAATCTCTTTAAGTCACTACATAAATATCTTATGAGATATCAGTGACGAAAACCTTAAGCCAACATTTGATGTATCTTACTAACATTGGGAGTTCTTTGTAACTCACATCATACCATTCTTTATTTTCTTTATACATATAGTGCATTCAATTTCGGCTAACACTAGCCTATCTATCTGCAGGACTGGGGTGATATCAGTGGCGTAACTACTGGTGTAGCAGGGGTAGCGGCTGCCACGGGGCCCAGTACATTAGGGCCCGGACGACAGCCGCTACAGCTGAGTTTTTTTTCCCCTTTACTCCAGCCGGAGTAACTCCAGCCGGTAACGGGCCCTATTTAGGCTGCATTCACACGGAGTAAACGCTGGCGTTTTTTGTGTGTTTTTTGCACATAGCGCCGCGTTTACGCCGCGTAGCGTCGCGTTAACGCCGCGTATACGCCGCGTTAACGCCGGGCAACGCCACCGCTAAATAGCGCGGCGTTAACGCGGCGTATACGCGGCATTAACGCGACGCTACGCGGCGTAAACGCGACGCTATGTGCAAAAAACACACAAAAAACGCCAGCGTTTACTCCGTGTGAATGCAGCCTAACTTACAGATCCTGGCAGGGGCCGGGATCGCTAAGTGATGCCGTGGGCCCCAAAAACATCATTATTATACTCGGGGGTCTGAAAAGATAATGATCATAGGTCCAGGAAAGGTAAGAGAACATAAAATTTTTTTGACTTCTATCTGGAAATCTGTACTTTTTAACCATGAATTAAAAGTTAAATTTTAAATATATCCGAAAAGGACTGCGGACCTATTTTCCTGTTTGCATCTTACTATTAAGTAGCTGTGCCTCATTGCGTCCGAACCCTGGCCCTCTTACATCCATGTATTTCTGGTAGTGTTTTTCCAAAAGAAAAAAGTTAATCCTTAAATTAAATGTGTTCTAGTAAGAGCACTGTCAAAAAATGGAACTACTCCCACAAAAAACAAGCCCATTTCTGGCTACATCAACATAAAAATGGCTCTTTGAATGTGAATATGACTTAAAAAAGAAATAATGCTTTGTCCTGTAGGTAAAAAACAAACAAACAAAAAAAAAAACACGTCCTTCAAAGGGCTAACGGATGTGTCCCACTTTTTTTTTACTATATCTCAGAGCCCAGAATCTACATACGGTTGCGCTCCCCCACATCTTTTAGCTCCGACAATGAGGCCGCTCTATACGGAACGTTTGGTGTTGTAGAGAATTGCCTTCATCGGTTTAGAATTTTTGTCCCATAAATGGCTGTAAGGAAAATGTCATTTTTTTACTCCATTTTTACAATTCAGCTCTTTTGCCAAACCTGATAATCTCCGAGCCTAGGCCACTAATCTGAGTTGTGCAGTCTCTGTCGGCTCCTTTCATTTGAGCAGTCTCATCCTCCTGTTAATCCTCCCTCGGCTCTTTCCAGAAACAAACACACATTTATTTATTCTCGTGTTGTTTCCTGCACATATTTGAACAAGATGTTTAAAAGTTGCTTCCCGGAGGCAGCCGGCTGTAGCGACTATTATTACCGAATAGTTTACAGCAGGCGTCAGCGGCAAGAGCGCCGCTGCCAAATTACCGGATAAACAAGGTGCTGTCTTACTTCCTACGTATATGGAGCAAAATGCTACATTTTTAATGCACGATCTAGAAACTGAGCCATCTCTTTTGCAAAGTTCTTACAGAATATAGTCTTACTTATAACTACTTCTCGAAAAGTTGGGTGCCGATCAATATGGCTGCCCATGCACCTCTGGTAGGAGAGCTTTAAAGAGGACCTTTCATGTCCTCCTGCATATGCGGTTTTATATACTGCTAGAAAGCTGAAAGTGTGTTGAATGTATATGCCCTGGGGCTGGAGATATCATGTAGTTAATTTTGGCACCTATCTCTCCCCACTGTCAGAAGGGCGTTCCTGACAGACTAGCATCATGGCTGAGCAGTAAGGAATGTCCCCTCTCACAGTAAAAGGCTATGTTAAAGCATACCTCCCAACCGTCCCAATTTCCGCGGGACATTCACGATTTCGGTGACGTGTCCCGCGGTCCCGGTTGGAGGGAGGTATTTCCCGATTTCAACTCAGATCTGCGTCTGGAGGACGCAGATCTGAGTTGAATACATACGCGACTAAAGCAAGGAGCTGTCACAGGTCAGCTGCACTCCAGCTAGTGACTGTGTAAGCGCAATGTGATGACGTCACATCGCACCTACAACTGTGTTAGCGAGACTGCGGAGAGAGCAGCGGGGGAGCAAGAAAAGGTGAGTGTAAGTGTTTTTTGTGTGTAGACATTGAGGTGGAACATGAAACTGGGGCAGATGAAGGAGGGGACGGCATGACACTGGGGGCAGAGATGGGGGGACATGAATCTGGGGGCTGAGATGGGGGACATGAATCTGGGGGCAGAGATGGGGGGCATTAATCTGGGGGCAGAGAAGGGGGCATTAATCTGGGGGAAGAGATGGGGGGACATGAATATGGGGGCAGAGATGTGGATATTAATCTGGGGGCAGAGATGGGGGGACATGAATCTGGGGCATAGATGGTGGGACATGAAACTGGGGGCAGAGATGGAGGGGGGACATGAAACTGGGGGCAGATGAAGGGTGTATATGAAACTGGGGGAGAGATAGAGGGGGGACATATAATTTACGGGTGACTGTAGGAGGATTATACTGTGTGCGGGTACATGAAAAATGAATGAGAATGGGCGGAGTCAACATAAAAATAGGTGGAGCTAAATTACATGCGCCACACATTTTGTCCCTCTTTCAGTTCTTCAAAAGTTGGGAGGTATGGTTAAAGTACTGGGGGGAAGAGATGAAACTATGCTGTAAGGAACACCCTTTTGACAGTGGGGAGATATCAAAATTAACAGTACCGATATCTCCAGCCTGGGGCACATACCAGGAAAATCAACAGTGCGTTGAATTCAGCGCAGTGTCCAGTGCTCTCTAGGTCTCCTCAGTGACGTCATCGTCAGAGTCAACGTTGAGGCCAAGTACCATAAGTCCCAAAAGAGGTGAGGTAAGGCGGGTATAAATATATATTTTTTATTTTTTACACCTCCCCTGGGCCTCCACCTATTATACTATGGGGTCTGAAAAGTATAATCACTTTACTGCAAAGCTGTCTCATGTCAAAGGGTTTGCCATCTTTTAATATTAACAAAATTTGCCTTCTATACCATAAGACATGGTATCTCCTGCCCATGCTCCACTAAGAAACGCCCCCAACTCATCAGCAAATCCCTTCTTTGAAACAAATTAAAATAAACCTGCCCCTTTTATTGGGACTGTTGGGTAAGGGTTGCAGAGCTCAGTGGATGGTGCCATGATGGCATCCTGCACCTCCCTGCAGTAACAGCTTGTTACTCGACTTTGTCTCCATCTGCTATTTTTTTCTTTACTCTCCTGCATTCCCGTGCCAGACCTCTGCTTGTTCCTGACCACTGACCCAGTTCTACCTGCCCTGACCTACCTTTGTCTCTGACACTGCACAAACTCCACCAGTCCTGACCTCAAACTGTATCTGACTATGTTCTTACCCAATGACAGATATATGATGGTCGCTCATTTTCTTCTAGAAAAGAACATTTTTGATTTATTTGTTTATCTGGTTCTCTTTATCTGCTTTATCTGATGTAGCTTTAGTTCAAATGTTTGCAGAAATATAAAGAATTCTGCAGGGTTGACAGACTTTCCTGCCCTCATTATATTCTAGGATCTCTTCAAATGTCATGAAGTTGACGCACCCTATGTAACCATGGAGGCCCAGTCACAGACCACCAGAGCCGCTGACATCACTCTAGAGGGTGGAAGAGGCCTCAAGAGGTCCAAGGAAAGGCTTTTCAGATGCGTCAAGGAAGTCCAGGAGAGGTGTGGACAGGTGAGCCATGGGCCTCTGCTTAATACACTCTGAAGTCTGAAGACCTGGCAGGTGAACCTCGCGAATATTCAAGAAACGATTCTTAAAACAAGATTCACAGATAGAGTAAATAAAACATATCCAAGCCTACTATTGTGTATGTCCCATCATCAAACTGGTTTCAAATGACTAATGTCATGTATACTGGTGTATGTCAGCCAATGTTAAAGTGACATGCCATGCATGGACAGATAGATAGGTTATTTTCCCAGTACAGGCAATGTATTATGTATTATGACTCTTTGACATGCACATGGGCAGACTAATCCAGTGTGCAGACTATAGTGCAGTGCAGGCAGCACGCTACGTGGCTTCTCCTTAGCATATAGGATAGGCGGACACAGCATAGATAGACAGACAGGTATTCTGCTATCATAGTGATTCTGCTATTATAATCACGCCGCTATCTATAGTGAGCAAACTTTGCTATAATCAGCGAGCCATACAGGGTGCTCACATACGTAAGCTGCTGATTTAGTAATGACTAGAGATGAGCAAACAGTAAAATGTTCAAAGTTCGATATTCGTTTCGAGTAGCCCCTCAATATTCGACTACTCGAATTGAATATCGAACCCTATTACAGTCTATGGGGGGGGAAATGCTCATTTCAGGAGTAGGCAATAGAGATGAGCGAGTACTGTTCGGATCAGCCGATCCGAACAGCATACTCCATAGAAATGAATGGATGCACCTGGTACTTCCGCTTTGACGTTGGCCGGCCACTTAACCCCCCGCATGCCAGCTATGTCCATTCATTTCTATGCGACCGTGCTGTTCGGATCGGCTGATCCGAACATTACTCACTCATCTCTAGTAGGCAACATTCGATCAAATTATACTTACCAAGTCCACGAGTGAGGGTCGAGCTGGATCCTCCGAGAAGTCTTCTCCTTGCAGCATCCCCGCGGCGTCTTCTGGTTCTTCATTCACTCTGCCAGGCATCGGGCCTGGGCAGAGCCAACTGCGCATGCCCACACTACAAGCAGACATGCGCAGTCGGCTCTGCCCAGGCCTGATGCCTGGCAGAGTGAATGAAGAGCCGGAAGACGCCGCGGGAAGCTGCACGGAGAAGACTTCTAAAGGTAGGAGAAGAACCAGCGTTCATTGGCTGACTGTATAGCATTCGGCCAATCAATGCTGGTTCTGCATCGAACTTTTACATTCGAATAGCGAGTGGTACTCGATCGAGTACGAGTATTTTGAATACCGTAGTATTTGATCGAATACCTACTCGATCGTGCACTACTCACTCATCTCTAGTAATGACTGCTAATATAATATAACCTATCTATCTGTCCATGCATGGCATGTCACTTTAACATCGGGTGACATACACCAGTATACATGACATTACTCATTTGAGACCAATTTGATGACCATATGGTAGCCGTAACTGGATGCCGGTACAGTGCACCAGCATCAAGTCGCGGCCCTCCGCTCCAGATTAGGCCCAAACGAATGGGCCTAGTCGGGACGGAGTGTCTTCAGGCACATGTCCGCAACCGAAACGGCCGCCGAATCCGCCTGATGAAAGGGCATCCCATTGACTTTTTTTGGTCAGGATTTTGATTCGGATCCCCATGTCAAAATCCTGACCAAAAAACCCCGTCTTAATTGAGCCTTAATGAGTAGGTCCCACTATCGAAGGGTTAATGTAAAATTTGATTCAATTTCTTTCAAGGCTGAGATTCGGCCGCCACAGAGCTAGGCCCAAAAGTTGCACTGCGTCTCCATGGCAACAGGAGATGTCAAATGAGATTCCGCCTTTGCCCTTTCTGCGTTCCGTGAATTCTCCCGGCTGAAAGCGCGGCCTATTATTTGTATGATATTTCACTTCTGTGAATGCTTTATTTTTTTATGGCTGTATTTTGTATTCCGACTGAAAAGATTTCCAACATAAAAGCTTAACAATCTTTTATAGGAAAGAAACGAAACAGGGGGGGGGGGGGAAGAGAAGCCATTAAAGACAAAACGCCTGCTACAATATACAGTAGAGCACGTGGGTGAATGTGCCCGTACTATTAATGTATTTCGCATGCCTGGCTGATCTGTATAATATGCGGTAGTATTCAGTCACTTTTACCAGACGCGGTATTATCTGCTGTGATTTATAACTTCGTATACAATGCCCTGAGCGATGACACAAGGCCAGAACGTGCAGACGGAACGGCGGAAGGGTTGACACCAAATATAGGATCCATTATATAGAAGGAGAGAAATAATACCGCGTCACTGCAACAGTGTCGGACAATGGAAGGGGAGAGAGGGGTCTGCACTGCTGTCACGCGCTAGAACACGGTGGCGCCACAATACTTCGGCTCCTGCCCGCTCTGCTTTTTCCGAACTGGCCTTTGACTATAATGGCCTTCGGAAGGAGCTGAGTGGAGCCACCGAAAGATAAATTGGCGTGGTGTCTCAAAAATACACCGCATTATACAGTTTTCGCCGCTGTCTATAGATACAGATGCTTCCTTCCATGTCTTTGCCGAATATATCCAGATATGTGAATCAGAAGATGACAAGCTTTGAAAAAACAACACGATTTTGCGATGCTCTGTCACAAGATGTCTATCCAGCATGTGTCTATTTGAACCCACCCAGTGGTTGTGTTGGGAATTGCATCCTTTCAAAGGTTTGGCTACCGTGTTTCCCCGAAAATAAGACAGTGTCTTATATTCTTTTTACCCCCAAAAGTGACACTATGTCTTACTTTCGGGGTATGTCTTATTTTGGGAAAACCAACCCCCCCCCCCCATCATCAATCATACGCGAGGAGTTAAGCGGCGGCCGTCGGCAAAGTCTGCCTGCCGCTTCCATACATTGCAATGGGAGCGTGCTATTCAAATAGTATTCGTTCATCTCTAACTTCAATTGTAACTTCTTACAATTGAAGTTAGAGATGCGCGAATACTATTTGAATAGCGCGCTCCCATTGCAATGTATGGAAGCGGCAGGCAGACTTGCCGACGGCCGCCGCTTAAAGGGATTCTACCATTAAAAGAAGTTCTTTCCTCTGACCACGACGGAATAGCCTTAAAAAAGGCTATTCGTCTCCTACCTTTTGCCATAGCCAGCGCCGCTGCCTTCCTGAGCTGCGTCCGCCCCGCCTGTGTTGTCTTCTTTGGGCCTCATGGATGACGCATGCGCAGTCGGCTCTGGCTGCGAGAGCCTGTTAGAGCCGACTGCGCATGCGTCATCCATGAGGCCCAAAGAAGACACAGACAGGGGGCGGACGCAGCTCAGGAAGAAGGCGGCGCTGGCTATGGCAAAAGGTAGGAGACGAATAGCCTTTTTTAAGGCTATTCCGACGTGGTCAGAGGAACGAACTTCTTTTAATGGTAGAATCCCTTTAACTCCTCACGTGCCGAGCGCTTCCATTCATTTCAATGGAAGCGTGCCATTGAAATGAATAGAAGCGGCTGTCATGAGGGGGTTAAGCGGCCGCCGGCAAAGTCCTTCACAGCACAGCCAATCACGCTGTGCTGTGAGAGCCGGGGGGAGAGCGTTCCCCCCGGCTCTCACAGCACAGCGGAGCCCCGTGTTTCCCCGATACAGTATACACCCCCGAAAGTAAGACAGTGTCTTACATTCTTTTTACCCCGAAAGTCCCACTATGTCTTACTTTCAGGGGGACGTCTTACATTAGCCGACCTCCCTAAAACCCCTGCTACGTCTTACTATCGGGGGTGTCTTACTATCGGGGAAACACGGTAGTATGTTATGATATTGTTCTGGGTTCGGAATCAAATCTTTGCTAAGATAAGATCCTAGTGGGTCTGTATTAAAGGGAGTGTTATTATTTTTAGATTGCTGATTTTTTTAATACTATTTTCTGTACTTGATTATGAGGGCGGCCATCTTGCCAGAGCTATTGGTTATATACCTTATAGCAACCTCATGGCCATAGGCAGCAATAGACTGGACCTGAAAGTGAGGTCTATGGCAGAATTTTCTAGACATGGTTCTGTGCAGGGAGGGGAGTAGATAAGCCGTGGCATCTATTGTCAGCAGTAGATGAAATGATGAGGTTATGTGGTGTTATCTATAGAGATGTCGTTTTCTGATGTAAGTTGGTCTGTCTTGTCTGTAATGTAAATGTGGTGACTGCTGCAAAGAAAACACCTACAGAAAGTAGCATCCTATTATTAGGCTTAGTGGCCACAGTAAAAATTGCAGGATATAGTACTTTTTATAGAAATTAAAAAAGATGACATGGAAAATTACTAAATTTTTCATTGTATTTAAAGGGGTTGTCGTGTGGTTTCATCACAAATATGGATGATCACTGAGAATCCAACTGTTGGGACCTTGAAAACCCAAAAATATTACAATAGCAGAACTAGGAAAACATCATATTTTGCCTGTGCTACTCAGTTTTCAGAAACTGCATGGCTGGTCATTGACTACTATCGATGAGTTACGCAAAAATTCACCCAAAAAATCTAAGGGGGTGAAGGGATGAGGTGGTACGGCCCTTCCCACTGCCACTTTGTTCTAGTGCTCAGCACGAAACACAGCCTGGTGGATCTCCGAATATCAGAAGCTGAGGATACTTCAATATGTCATATTCATGGTCACATACAGGGCTTTGTCGTCGGTCGACCAACCGTAGTCAACTTACCTGCACTACCAAATTGCCGTAACTTTTTCATATGATGGTATCAAATTAATAAATCAAAATCAAATCCAAAAAAATTTCAAAAAAATTAATATTAAAATATTTTATTTTTATTTTTTTCCATTTATAAAAAAAAATACAAATAACATAAGTGAGGCCTAGAACATATGGATGTAAAATCTGGTACGACAGTGAGCTTATTTCAAAATTTGATAAAGCCGTCTTTCTAGTACTGAAGACTACTTTAGTTATTTATTCTTAACAGATACAAGCCGAAACGCGGTAAAGTCATGTCCGCAGCGATTTCAATAGACACTTACTGTGCCAGCAAAATTCTATTTTCGGAGCTTTGTGTATAATACAGAATAATTCTACATAAGAATGTCTCGAGCAGTGGACTTTTTTGTTTAACCCATTCAGGTCTTAAAATTGTCAAGCGCTTCTACATGAATAGAACACTTTCATTTCACCGCCTAGTCAAGACTATCACTGGTATGATGGAACACTAGGTTTGGCCCCACCACCTCTCCAGGAACTCTTATACAACAAAGACTGAGAATAGAAATAACAGCATGAGCCAAGACAAGAGACTAGAGACGGTGTCAATGTCAGTGGCCTGGCAATGCAACAAAGAGACCAACCGGCAAGAGTTTTCATAGAGGAAACCCAAAAACTACATTGAAACTGTCTCTAGAGACAAGTACCTAAAACTTTTTTTCAGAATATCAAAATATAGTTATTCCTCTCCAACAGACTTTGATTTCGTTGAGATGACCACTAGGGTTGAGCAATCGGGATTGGAAAAGATCGGATCCCGATCGGCAATCGTGTAAATTTCACGATCCCGATCAGGTTCTGATACCGCCTAAAAAAGATTGCTCAACTTACCTGCACAGAACCGCTGCCACTTCCCGTTGTTCTCGGTCCTCTCCTCTCTCTTTTAAATGCCTGCAGAGCGCCGTGCATGCCCCCGACTCCCTAGGCTAGTGTTACAGATGATGGGAGAAGGCAGAGCTTGTGGCTTGGGAGAGTGTGGGCGGGTCCTGGGAGAGGAGACATGAGTGAGGCACTCACATTCTCCCGCCCTGTACCTGCCCACACTCCCCTAAGCCACAACAAGCCCTGCCTACTCCCAGTATCAGTAACACTAGCCTAGGGAGGAGGGGGCGCGCACGGTGCTCTGCAGACATGTGAATGAAAGAGGAGAGGATGGAAAACAATGGGGACAGCAGCGGTTCTGTGCAGGTAAGCAAGACATCAGGGGGACTATGTAGTCAGCGAATACTCTTAGGGCTCCTAGGAACCTATGTATAAAACATAATGTATATCATTGTCAGGATTCCTAGGAACCTATCTATAAAACATAGTGTATATCACTGTCAGGACTCCTAGGAACCTATCTATAAAACATAATGTATATCACCATCACGGCTCCTAGGAACCTATCTATAAAACATAGTGTAGAATACTGTCAGGGCTCCTAGGAACCTATCTATAAAACATAGTGTAGAATACTGTCAGGGCTGCTAGGAACCTATCTATAAAACATAGTGTATAACACTGTCAGGACTCCTAGGAACCTATCTATAAAACATAGTGTATAACACTGTCAGGACTCCTAGGAACCTATCTATAAAACATAGTGTATGACACTGTCAGGACTCCTAGGAACCTATCTATAAAACATAGTGTATAACACTGTCAGGACTCCTAGGAACCTATCTATAAAACATAGTGTATAACACTGTCAGGACTCCTAGGAACCTATCTATAAAACATAGTGTAGAACACTGTCAGGGCTCCTAGGAACCTATCTATAAAACATAGTGTAGAATACTGTCAGGGCTCCTAGGAACCCATCTATAACACATAGTGTATAACACTGTCAGGGCTCCTAGGAACCTATCTATAAAACATAGTGTAGAATACTGTCAGGGCTGCTAGGAACCTATCTATAAAACATAGTGTATAACACTGCCAGGGCTCCTAGGAACCTATCTATAAAACATAGTGTATAACACTGTCAGGACTCCTAGGAACCTATCTATAAAACATAGTGTATAACACTGTCAGGACTCCTAGGAACCTATCTATAAAACACGTTTGGATGTGCCCATGTCACTGCTAGGGCCTAATCACAGGCCTCAGCGCTGAGCCTGGGTCAATGATGTCTCAAAAGAGTGACAGGTGCCACAAGGAGGCCCATGAGAGGTAATGGAAGGTGAGTATGAGTTGTTTTTTTTCATCTCCCATGGGCCTCCACATATTATCCTCTGAGGTCTGAAGAGATCCAGGAGTGTAATGCGGTGGCCACATTAGTTCACTTGAGATGGTTCTCCATCTCAATTTGGAATATTTGAGGTGAACCCGTCTCGTCATGAGCTGATTTGCCCATCTCTAGTTAGCAACTGTGTTATTGTCTCATTGCCATGGTTCTAAGCTTTCCGTAGTTACCCCCAGATTGGCGATACACTGTCCGAAAAAAACTGCCTTCCCAAATCCACTTTTTCAAAATAGAAGCATCTGCCAAAATACCTTTAATATGCATGGTAACCAAGACAGGGCTTCTTCTGACCTTGGTTATCATAGTCCTAATAGATATTAGGCACAGACTCTATGTATGGATACAAAAAATATCTTTATTAGCCTTTGGAAATTTTACTAAAACATGACTTGTCCCACCACCATCAACTGCGCAATTTCCTAACTCTTTTACACAATACACGGAGATTACTTTTCGCTTTCCTTCATTATGAATGCTCAGTTTTCCGTGAACTTGTGTTTCCGTTCCTAAAAAAAATGGAAAACTAAATTCGCACAATACTCTTATTGTTTCAATTTCAATGGAAATTTTGGGGTCACGGGCCGTACACTCGCGGTCTTGATGGCCTTTCTTTTGATTACCATTCCTCTAAATGACCAGTGGTTTCCCGAATGTCCCGCTCCACTGATGATGAGTCTGGTTTATAAATACGCAGCGCTACAGTAAGAAGAAGCAGAAGGCTACGGCTTTTAGCTAATCGAAACTTAAAAAATACCCCGCAGAGAGCAAGAAAAAAATCCGGTGGAAATGCAAAGTTTAATTATTTCTTTAAAAGAAGAGCTAAGAATAAAAATATTTCCGACTGTGTAATAAATTCCGGATTTTTTGGCCTCACAATGCCATAAATGAATGCGTCACCTAAAACTAGCATTACATGAGCAGGAAATCACTGGTGATTCATAACGGAGGATAATAAACACATGCTAGCTTCTATATGAGGCAGGAAAATGTATTCAAAAATGGTGACCTGAGCGACAAAGTTAGTTGCTGACAAGAGTGGGGGAAGGGAAAGGACAAGTGATTTGGGCACGTTTTCGGGGGTTATCAAGTTTACTCATCACTCCATTGTGAATACACCCTATACCGAACATCTTGACCCACACGAAGGGTTAAATTGTGTAAGAACTGGTCATACTGTACCACTATAAGTGTCAGGGGTGATGAACATCTCCCATTAGCACAGAAATTAAATTTGTCCGTTTGACAACTATCAGGCTGAACACCAGAGACTAACAGGATAACATTCTGAAATCCTTACCCTGGGCAACAGGAAAGTTTATTGAATGTAATGACTGCAATAATGTTCTGTGTACAAGAATGTAACTGTTTTAATACTGCCTCATACAGTAGGAAGAATACTATAGAATATAACTACTATAATACTGCTCCTATGTACAAGAATATAACTACTATAATATTACTCCTATGTACAAGAATATAACTACTATAATACTACTCCTATGTACAAGAATATAACTACTATAATACTACCCCCTATGTACAAGAATATAACTACTATAATACTACCTCCTATGTACAAGAATATAACTACTATAATACTGCTCCTATGTACAAGAATATAACTACTATAATACTACCTCCTATGTACAAGAATATAACTACTATAATACTACCTCCTATGTAAAGAATATAACTACTATAATACTGCTCCTATGTACAAGAATATAACTACTATAATACTACTCCTATGTACAAGAATATAACTACTATAATACTACCTCCTATGTACAAGAATATAACTACTATAATACTGCTCCTATGTACAAGAATATAACTACTATAATACTGCTCCTATGTACAAGAATATAAATACTATAATACTGTCACCTATATACAAGAATATAACTACTATAATACTACTCCTATGTACAAGAATATAACTACTATAATACTACTATGTACAAGAATATAACTACTATAATACTACTCCTATGTACAAGAATATAACTACTATAATACTACTCCTATGTACAAGAATATAACTACTATAATACTACTCCTATGTACAAGAATATAACTACTATAATACTACTCCTATGTACAAGAATATAACTACTATAATACTACTCCTATGTACAAGAATATAACTACTATAATACTGCTCTTATGTACAAGAATATAACTACTATAATACCGCTCCTATGTACAAGAATATAACTACTATAATACTACCTCCTATGTACAAGAATATAACTACTATAATACTACCTCCTATGTAAAGAATATAACTACTATAATACTGCTCCTATGTACAAGAATATAACTACTATAATACTACTCCTATGTACAAGAATATAACTACTATAATACTACCTCCTATGTACAAGAATATAACTACTATAATACTGCCTCCTATGTACAAGAATATAACTACTATAATACTGATCCTATGTACAAGAATATAAATACTATAATACTGTCACCTATATACAAGAATATAACTACTATAATACTACCTCCTATGTACAAGAATATAACTACTATAATACTGCTCCTATGTACAAGAATATAAATACTATAATACTGTCACCTATATACAAGAATATAACTACTATAATACTACTCCTATGTACAAGAATATAACATCAGCAACCCCAAAACATCAGGGAACCTCTGCCATGTCTGACTGTAGGGACCGTGTTCTTTCTTTGAAGGTCTCTTTTTTCCCCTGTAAACTCTATGTTGAGGCCTTTTCCTACTTTTGTCTCATCTGACCAAAGAACATTCTTCCAAAACTTTTTTGGCTTTCTCAGGTAAGTTTTGGCAAACTCCAGCCTGGCTTATGTCTCTGGGTAAGAAGTGGGGTCTTCCTGGGTCTCCTACCATACAGTCCCTTCTCATTCAGACGCTGATGGATAGTACGGGTTGACACTGTTGTACCCTCGAACTGCAGGGCTTGAACTTGTTTGGATTTTAGTCGAGGTTCTTTATCCACCATCCGCACAATCTTGCGTTGAAATCTCTCAGCAATTTTTCTTTTCCGTCCACATCTAGGGAAGTTAGCCACAGGGCCATGGGCTTTACACTTCTTGATGACGCTGCGCACGGTCGACACAGAAACATTCAGGTCTTTGTAGATGGACTTGTAGGCTTGAGATTGCTCATGCTTCCTCACAATTTTG
Organism: Leptodactylus fuscus; assembly: GCF_031893055.1. Taxonomy (NCBI): domain Eukaryota; kingdom Metazoa; phylum Chordata; class Amphibia; order Anura; family Leptodactylidae; genus Leptodactylus; species Leptodactylus fuscus. The sequence goes on from NC_134265.1 coordinate 348,138,420, forward strand.
CTTCTCAAGTCCTCAGACAGTTCTTTGGTCTTCTTTCTTTTCTCCATGCACAATGTGGTACAAATCAGGATACAGGACAGAGGTTGAGTCAACCTTAATCCATTTCAACTGGCTGCAAGTGTGATTTAGTTATTGCCACCACCTGTTAGGGGCCTCAGGTAAGTAACAGGTGCTGTTAATTACACAAATTAGCGAAGCATCACATGATTTTTCAAACAGTGCCAATACTTTTGTCCACCCCCTTTTTTATGTTTGCTGTGGAATTATATCCAATTTGGCTTTTTGACAATTCTTTTTGTGGTTTTCCATTGAAGACAAATTAAATGAAGATAATACCAAAGAAATTGTGTTTGCAATCATTTTCTGGAAGAACATGAGTATTATCTGACAGAATTGCAGGGGTGCCGATACTTTTGGCCAACACTGTATGTAAAATCCTATAATGCTATCACCTTTGGCTCAGGATATGTTTATGAATCGGTAGCACAGTTCTGTCATATCACATGCTGATTTCCCTTTATGAATACTTTTAGCTTTGTGTTGGTAAGAATAATCTTGCAGGAATTAAATGTGTCACCTCCTGCACAGAACTTCCATGTCTTTGTAATCTCTTCCTTCACCCATATCATTCTCCTTCACCTCCTGTATACTTAGAAACCTGAGAAATGCGCCTTTGATTCCCTAAATTTAGAGCAGATTGTCGCTTTATTAAACGTGTAAGGTTTAATTTGAGGCAGACGTTGTGCAGTGTAAATGTACAATGTAGAGAGGCGAATGATTAGAGGATTTGTCGGGATCAGACAAGCAGAGAGGACTAAAAACTTACTGTTTTCATTATGGCGGAAAAAATGGAACAGAGAAGATTTTGGTTCCAGCTAAATCCCTCTTAACAGCAAGTAAAGAGCACAAGAGAGAAAGAGTCGGAAAAAAGTCATACGTACTACCCGGAGGAACTGCAGGCGCTGGATGACTGAGGATGTGATCTGTCAGTTATCTCAGCAGTTCAAGGCTAACTGGCCCTTTAATTAGGTCTCAACAGGTAGAGTAGACTTTAGTGAAGGATTTAACTATACAATAGTCTGAAACCTGTGCATTAACAATTATTACATTACTCATTGGTCGCTATGTCTGAGGCCCAGGTTTGTAAGCCAAAAGGGGGGGACTGATATTTTAACGGAATGCCCTTGGATAATATCTGAGATTCGGATGCTCTCTGACTGAACCGTAATTGGGTTGATTTAGTGACCACTGCATAGATATCGGCAACTTCTTTAGTCACAGAAATATTTTCGAGAAAATTAGTGAATCTACCCTAAGATGAAGGATCCTCATAGATAAGCTCATGATAACTGAATGACTAGTCCAGTGTCCTATGAGGATGCTCCTTGTGGTAAAATGTTGTATATGATTGTCCTGATAATGGTTTATTGAACTTTTTCCAGCTTATGATGGGCCTTTGTGGGTTAATCGGCTGTCCCTATGTTGCTGGACAAATGGGAGGGGTTTGCTCTGTAATTTCTAGAACATGCCTGGAGACAGAGGATAACCTACAACCCCCTATAGCCAGTTTGGTCCTGTTAGCTGGAGTGAGTTAGTAGTTAGCTGGGGTGTAGGGAAGTTAGTTAGTGGTAGTTAGGACATGACAGGCTGTCCTACACTATCGGGCCCTATAGTGGATGAAACAGAGGACTCAGTCCAGGGTTGTCCCCTATTCAACATGGTGGAAAGGGGCTAGAGGAGGAGATAGAGAGCTGATAACACTAGAGTGTCCTGCTTATGCATATAGGGTGCCTCTATGTTACACGAGACTTGAGGAATTGCCCAAGTAAACTCATACTAGCCAAAATTAGGAAGAATGGCTTGCACACAGTAGACGCTACACACCCTTTTGGAGCATAAAGTGCCCAAATTATATATAAAGTGACTGTTACCTCCACAGCCAGGGAGATTTGTCTGCACTGGGAGTATGGGAGGTCACCCTGATTTTGGGAACCTCTCGGAGCATGGAGGACCATTGGCTAGTAGGAGTGTACTGTGCTGCATACATCAGTTCCCCCGCGAGGGTTGCATGATCATGCACTTAAGAGTCACCATCTTATCACTATGTCGCTCTACGGTATGTAAGATCTGGCACCGAAGACTCCATGGAAAGGATGATTGGCCACCATCTTAGGCCTCCTCCATGGCGCCATCTCTTGACATTGTACTAGTGTCAAGCTCTTGAGCACTGGATAGTCAGCACCAAGCTGATAGAGCAGACTGTATATAATATTAATGTGAACTTCAGTAAATCTTACAAATTGACATTTTTCTATAGATTAAAATAAATAAAAAAAATCTGTATCCAGCAATTTCCATTATGGGTGAGTGCCTAAAGTGTAAGAGTCAGCAGATGGCAGGCTATCGATTATTACAAGTTCTCCATCATATTACAATGGTCATTTAATTACATATTTCAACGTTGGCAATGATGTAGTGACTGACTGCAGCCCTTTATGTCAAGACAAAGCGGCTGGGGATTCCGGCAATTATTAGATTGCAAACACAGCTCTGATTAACCCGTCAGATGGGGACATCAGTCTACCAGGGCTATACCATAGTGCAGCACAATGTACACACATGGAGCAGAAGGGAGTTTGCCACAAACCATAATGATGGAGATGTCACGACCCAACCGTTAAATGAGCTTTCCAGGCTTGATAATGGATGACCTAACCAAGCACAGCACAGGACATTTGTGTAGTGGTCATGCTTCACTTAAATGGGACTGAGCTCATGAATATGACATCACTTGGCTGGGGAAGCAGAAGTGGTCCTCGAGAAATGCCACTGCAACTGATTGGGGGGGGGTCTGTGGTGTGTAACTACACCGGACGGACAAGATCATTAATCCATAAATCCCGGGATTCAGCTCTGCTATATGGGATGGTGTGTGATGTGCCAGATTATGTTTTAAAAGGGCTGTGGACTCTATGTTGTTTTTAATAGATAAATACTGTAGATAAATAGATAGATAGATAGATAGATAGATAGATAGATAGATAGATAGATAGATAGATAGGAGATAGATAGATAGATAGATAGATAGATAGGAGATAGATAGATAGATAGATAGATAGATAGATAGATAGATAGATAGGAGATAGATAGATAGATAGATAGATAGATAGATAGGAGATAGATAGATAGATAGATAGATAGATAGATAGATAGAAGATAGACAGATAGATACGGTAGGTAGATAGATAGATAGATAGATAGGAGATAGATAGATAGATAGATAGATAGATAGATAGATAGATAGGAGATAGATAGATAGATAGATAGATAGATAGATAGATGATAGATAGATAGATAGATAGATAGATAGATAGATAGATAGATAGGAGATAGATAGATAGATAGATAGATAGATAGGAGATAGATAGATAGATAGATAGATAGATAGATGATAGATAGATAGATAGATAGATAGATAGATAGATAGATAGATAGATAGATAAATAGATAGATAGATACTTGTCCACTTGGAGCAGTTCATAACCATAAGTGACATTTCTAGCAGTGACAAATCTGCAATATAATTAATCTGGTTCTTGTAGTATAGCGGGATATATGAAGGTCTGAGCTAGAAGCCACAACAGATTATATCACATCACATCATTTTGCAGGTAGTGTTTTGGGAGCAATTTACTTTGATGCAGGGTTATTTGTTGTATAGGACTCAATATTCTGCTATTATGTTTGGAAAAATAAAATCGAACATCTACCGCCATCCCTGGTTGGAATACTGATAGAGAAAAGGGATAAAATGTCATTGTCATTGTCCCTGGACTAAAGTATGAAATCAGAAGGGTCCTGTACAGAGGCCAATTCTTGATGTTTTACAGCAGTGCTGTAAAGGAAAATGTGTACTTCTAAATGAATAATAGAAAGCGTTCTATATCCCTATACTTTGTATCTTTAGAGACAGTTTGACAGCTGATGTTACCCCGAGATCTGCGGTCCGAGATGACCAGCTTTGTAAAGAAAATATGATTTTGCAATACTCAGTCAGGAATTGTTTATCCTTCATTTGTTTGCGCCCTGTCAAGTTTTCTGCTGGCAAGTTGCAATATTGTAATGAATTTGTATCATATAAAATTGGAGGCGTCAATGCATTGCAGGACAGTACGGGCAGATACATCTATATAGTACATGGATAGGATGACTACACTTTCACTTCTAAGTGACTTGCCTAGGTTTAGTAAATCTTGGCTACTTTCTTCTAAGAATAGTGCCACACCTGCCTGCTGGTTGTTTCTGGTATTGTTTTGTAAGGTGCCAGGCAGGTAGTCACACAGGTGACATCATGCTACAATAGCCAGTCCTTTTGATACCCAATGTCCTTCCTCCCAGACAATTTAGGGGAACCAATGAGTTGCTGTCCTCCACAATCTCCTAAAGGCATCATTGGGAAGAGCCAGTCAGGTAGTCGCACAGGTGACACCATGCTACAATAGCCCGGGATCCAAGATATTCCTAATGAAGGACATTTAGCCTATTAGATGCCGCAGTCAGAGTCACTATGGCTTTTAAGTGACCATTTGTTACCACATGTCCTCCCTCCTACACAATTTAGGGGTACTAATGCATTGCTGTGGTCAACAGTCTCTTAAAATCACTATAGGGAAGGAGCCACTCAGGTAGTGCACAGGTGACACCATGCTACAATGGTGGAGACCCAAGCTAATCCTACAGAAGGATATCTAGCCTATTAGATGCTGCCATCACAGTCACTATGGCTTTTAAGTGGCCATTTGTTCCCACATGTCCTCCCTCCAACACAATTTAGGGGTACCAATGAATTGCTGTGGTCAGCAGTCTCTTAAAATCACTATCGGGAAGGAGCCACTCAGGTAGTCGCACAGGTGACACCATGCTACAATGGAGACCCAAGCTAATCCTACAGTAGCATATCTAGCCTATTAGATGCCGCCATCATACTCACTATGGCTTTTAAGTGGCCATTTGTTCCCACATGTCCTCCCTCCAACACAATTTAGGGGTACCAATGAATTGCTGTGGTCAACAGTCTCTTAAAATCCTTATCGGGAAGGAGCCACTCAGGTAGTCGCACAGGTGTCACCATACTACAATGGTGGAGACCCAAGATAATCCTACAGTAGCATATCTAACCTATTAGATGCCGCCGTCATAGTCACTATGGCTTTATGTGGCCTTTTGTTACCACATGTCCTCCCTCCAACACAATTTAGGGGTACCAATGAATTGCTGTGGTCAACAGTCTCTTAAAATCACTATCGGGAAGGAGCCACTCAGGTAGTCGCACAGGTGACACCATGCTACAATGGTGGAGACCCAAGATAATCCTACAGAAGGATATCTAGCCTATTAGATGCCGCCGTCATAGTCACTGTGACTTTGAAGTGGTTAGACAAAGGAAATTCCATCTGATACCCCATGTCCTCCCTCCAACACCATTTAGGGGTACCAATGAGTTTCTGTCCTCTGCCAGGCCTGCTATAATCATTGGTCTGCCAATATAACCTACAAAAAGGAAATATGGGGCAGATAAATCAATAGATATACATCAGTATTCTGGTAATTGAGCCAAATTTTTGGAATTTTGGCCATTGAGCCACAAGTCGGGAACTAAGTCATGTTCTTTTAATGGACGGGATTTCCATGTATTTTCTGTGGTTTGCAACGGGACCAAAGAAGTAGAGACCAGTGGCGACATCGGTGCGGGACCAGTAAGGTGAGTATTCTTTTTTATATCAAACCCTTTCTGCCCCTTTCTTCTATATTGTATCCCCTGGACAATCCCTTTAATCGCTACAGTAGTCACGGTACAGATGAATGTGTTGTCATCTGAAGACCTCCAGGATGGGAAGTGGAAGGAGATGAATCGACTCTTGGAATAAGTCTTGATACGCATCGCAGGGACAGATGTCGAGCACATAAACACTAGATTGTTGCGGCGGTAATCACTTTACTGTGAATAGTAAAACTTTGTCTGCTCAGCCTCTTCACCCACACCAAAGGAATTTAGCGTTTCCAGAACGGAGGCCCGGCAATCCGTAGCCGAGAGTGAAGAGGTTGAAGCTGAAGTCTGTGATAGACTCGGCTTTCAACTTGGGTTTAAGTGAGTCTACAGTTTGTGTCAGCGGGCTCTCTGGAGAGAAATTCAGCTCAAACTGGCCTTTTATCCCAAAAAAAGGAGCCTAAAAAATAAGAAAAGGTGGGTGTTGTTTGATTCGTTCACGGCAGGTGGGTAATAGAGGCCGATACAAAGGGTTTCTCAGCTTCTCTACGGGGTCCCTGCTGTGAAGGGAAAATTCACTGCAACATCGCTCCACCGTTTGACTGACTTCATTTGTTGGATATGTGCTGATTTGAGTTGAAAATAGTCTCCTGACACAAACTTTTTTTTTTTCTCAGGCTTTACAGTGTATCTGCCAAGGCGCGCTGCCAAGAGTTTCAGTAGATTACCCAGCGCTACGTCGGTTAAAAGGATCACATTAAACAGCAACTCCAGTCAATTTTCTATTTCCATTTAATTTTTTGCGTGGAACAGGATTGTAAGTAGCTTATGTCGGTTCACAGAGTGTCAGGCCAATGGCGGAACAGGATCATCAAGCGATACCCATTTTTTCGTATCGTTATCGTGCTAAGATACGTTGTCACTTCCGTCCTCCAGAATTTTCTTGGCAGCTCATGCAAAGTACACGAGTCAGCAGGCGGCAGCGATGAGTAGCGCAGAAAGCTTCATCCAACGCAAACAGAATATGTCAGCAGGGCTCCATCCTGATGCATGATGGGAGGGAAATTCGGAATAAAAACACAAAAATAAGACTAGTCTATCGCCAATGACCCATTTGTACACCTTGACTTGGGGTCAAGTTTCTAGTCTACGATTAAACGAGAGATCTTTGTCCTGTTTTTAGCTTCATCTACCTAAAGATTGAACAATATAGTCATCTCTATAAGGTGCAAAGGAGGAGACCTGAATTACTGCAGTCCTTTACTTCCTCCCTGCTGATAGAGAAGTAGAAACACTAGGGTTGTGCGATCGGGATCAGAAAAGATCGGATTCCGATCGGCGATCAAGTAAATTTCACGATCGCGATCGGAATTCTGATCCCGATCTTTCCGGCGGGATCGAGGTCGGAGGTTATTTCCCACAATGCTTGGCTACTTGGCCAAACATTATGGGGAAAGCTAACACTAGGGTTGAACGATTGGGATCGGGAAAGATCGAATCCCGATCGATGATCGAGCAAATTTCACAATCGCGATCGGGTTCAGCTGGAAAATGATCGAAAGTCGGATTTTAAAAACGATCCTGAAATCGCAAGATCGGCTCAACCCTAATTACACTGATAAGTAAGTAGGTAGGTAGGTAGGTAGATTGATCGATCGATCGACAGACAGACATTTGTACGCTTGCCTTACAGAACTGGGGTCTTAGGTTTGAATTCTACAAAGGGCGACATCTACATGGAGTTTGCTCGTTCTCCCTGTGTTTGTATAGGTTTACATCCAGATTCCAAAGGCATACTGATAGTGTGAAGGTTATAATCATATAATGTAGGAAAAACATTGTTATCCTTAAAAAACTGAATGCTAGATATACTTGCTTAGGCTTGAAACTGGAATAATGTTATGTGATAAGATGGCGCCTCCATTCCAGAGTGGAATTCCTTTGTGTGCAAAGAAGATTGGCTTGGCTCGCTGCCAGGAGACGTATGGAACTGCTTTAAGTTCCTCTCTTTGTGTGATTGAGATGTTCTACACCAATCAGGAACAAACACAAGGACTTACACTGTCCTTATCTCTTTTCCTTTGTCTGCTGCTATTTAACCTCACATTGTCTTAAATAAATTGTCAGTGTTCTTTCTCCTCTGAGAGAGGAGCTAATACCAACATTGTGAGTGGTGTTGTTTCCTTATTGTTGGCACTCAGCCTTACTAACTAGGAGGACTACATTTGCCCAGGATTACTAGTCAATTGGTCATCAACACGGCCTCTGACCTTATTGTATATGCCGAGTGCTGACTATATTTAGAAAATGTTGTGGAATATGCTGGTGCAAAATATATATATTCGAGTATCAGCAAAAAATTTTAGCACAGTTTTTGTACTGAAAAAGCCCCCCTAGGCTTATACTCGAGTCAGCAAAATAATAATAATAATAATAATAATAATAATAATTTAAAAAAAAATATTATTATTATTTTATTTTTTTTAGGAGGGGGTCTATGACCAGCTGCAATATCAATGTATAGAATCTCTCATAAAATAGTGGGGAAAAAAAAGAAGAAGCTTTAAAAAAATAAATAAATAAAAGTTGTAAATCCCTCCTTTCCCTAGAATAAATATAAAATTAGAAAATGACTGTGAAACACAAACACATTAGGTATCCCTGTGTCTACTGAATATAGGGGATCTGCAGTGCTCCTGTTCCGTCAGGAAGGGGTTAATAGGAGCACTGCAGATCCCCTATATTCAGCCAGACTGAATTCCAAGTGGGGAAAAAAAAAACAGTCCTCATGCTTGGGGAAGGGGCAGACAGACAACCAAAACACCCCCTCCCCCTCCCCTTCCCCAGCAACTACTGCACCCAAAAACTCCGACCATATTAATTTTTGAAATTTCCCAGTAGCTGCTGCATTTCCCCCCCTCGGCTTATACTCGAGTCAATAAGTTTTCCCAGTTTTTTGTGGTAAAATCAGGGGCCTCGGCTTACATTCGGGTCGGCTTATACTCGAGTATATACGGTAAATAAACTATCTTTCATATTTTACCAAATCAGAGGATAAAAAGTTGTTTGCGACTCTGTAAAGGGAACTTGTTAAGTGTAGACATGTGATCACAGCAGCATCTGCAGAGATCTACGTATTGTATAGTGTTGTACTGTGTTATGTGATCTAACAGACTTTGTAGAAGAAGTCACCGGTGACCAGGCCGCATGTCTACGATATCCTTAACATAACTGACCATGATAACAGTGCGGCACTTCCACTACAGCACAAGCAGCTGAGTCTTAAAGGGCCGGTCTTCACAAACATGTCCTACACGATAGCCTACGCTCTGTTTAATTCTCATTTTATCATCACTGCTACCAGTTATAAATGGATTCCACCTTTACCTAGGTTACAAGAAAGGGTTACACCAGTCACTGCCGAAGCTGCGGCTCTGGGTAATTTGTTAGGATGCATTGTATAAGCATTATGCATTAAATAGCTTATGTTTAACACTAGTACAAAGCGCCTCAGGACCCAGATAGCTTTATTACTTCATATTAGCGTTAACGACAGTCGATGTAATTAGTGTGCTTACAATAAAACACGGGACAGCATCGCGGCATTACCTGGGAGGGCGGGAAACTTCAAGGGCCAGACACTAAGCTGCCTGGGTAAACTGCCTTTGTATAAATAAAAATAAGATGCTCCTTTGTAGAAAGGACTTTGATATTTCTTCGCTCGAGAACTGTAGGAACGTTTAGCTGCTCAGTGGAAACTTCAGAAGATACAAAGCCACTAAGTAGAGGGACTGTAGCCGAGCGCAGAGAGTGCAGTAAATCATTATTTCCTGGTAGCAGCGAGGTGGCCTATTGATAACTGATTAGTGACCCTCGTCGCCAATGACCCGGGATTACATTAATCAAATCAGACATCGCCATTGACAGCTTAAGTACAGAGCGCAAACACCAAAATCTACTTACCAAAGCAAAAAGAGAATCTATTAGGAAGGTTAGTCTAGTGGAGTGAAGCCGGCTGAGTGTGCACGGAATTGCCAGGGGAGGCTTCGAACAATAAGTTAGACTTACGTAGATTAACCCTTAAAGTGAACCTCCGATTGGAAAACCACATAGTACAGGTGACTATAGGAAACTTTGTAACAAATATTACTCTCTTCTCCACTTATTAGGTTGCTCTCCTCATCCTCCCTATTTGCACTCAGAATCTGTCTCTACACAGACGTCTATGGAGAGGGGAGGGGAAGGAGGTGGCTGGTAATTGATTTATTGCCTCCCTCTGTGTATCTGTGCAGTGGTAAAGTCTAGAGATGAGCGAGTAGGTATTCGATCGAATACTACGGTATTCGAAATACTCGTACTCGATCAAATACCACTCGCTATTCGAATGGAAAATTCGATGCAGAACCAGTGTTGATTGGCCGAATGCTATACAGTCGGCCAATCAACGCTGGTTCTTCTCCTACCTTTAGAAGTCTTCTCCGTGCAGCGTCCCCGCGGCATCTTCTGGCTCTGAATTCACTCTGCAAGGCATCGGGCCTGAGCAGAGCCGACTGCGCATGCCTGTGCTACAAGAAAATGGCCGCTTTGACTGTAAGCGGCCATTTTCTTGTAGTGCGGGCATGCATAGTCGTCTATGCCCAGGCCCAATGCCTTTCAGAGTGAATTCAGAGCCAGAAGACCCCGCGGGGACGCTGCACGGAGAAGACTTCTCGGAGGATCCAGCCCAACCCTCACTCGTGGACTTGAAAGTTCTATTTGATCGAACGTTGCCTACCCCTGAAACGAGCATTTTTCCCCCATAGACTATAATAGGATTCGATATTCGATTTGAGTAGTCGAATATTGAGGGGCTACTCGAAACGAATATTGAATATCGAATATTTCACTGTTCGCTCTTCTCTAATCATAAAGTCAAATGCTATTTATCCTATATGTGTCTATATGTGACCACCTAGTAAGGAATAGGTGACTTGCCTTAACCACATTGGACATCGATTAAGTGAGGACAGTGATTGGCTGCAGTGGTCACATGAATGATGTACGTGATATCATCAATGGAGGACATTCAGGAACCGCCAAAGTGGGGTTAGGATAGGAGTACATAGAAATGGAATGTAGAAAAAATCATAGCAAAAGTCAGAATTGGGACCCTCATCTTCCAAAACTGGAAGGGTAAAGAAGGACAGCGGTCTTAGAGATAATGTATTTTCCTTGATATTTTTAAGTCAATGAGTTAATTTTGAGAAATAACCTCAACAGCAAATAGAAATATGGTGCTCATACCTCTGCCCATAGAGCCCACTAGTCCTTTCAGGTCCATTCTTCTCCAACGTCTCTCTTATTTCCCTATACTGACCTACGGCTACTTTTGGCAATGAAATGTTAATGATCTCCTGAGAGGGTAAGGGGCATGTCTGACATATAGTATCATAAGCTTCAGTAAGTAGAACGAGGGACGTATTTACAATACTTAGACTGAGAGACTTCAAATGAGATTGAAGTTTTGTGAGAGGGACCTGCAGGCCCCCTGCCTCCTTAGGCCCCATAGCCGTTTCCTGAAAAGTTGCTTAAAATTCCTCTTGGCTCTATATAGCCTGAGATATATGGCACAAAATGAACCAACATTTCCCAGTGTTTTGTTGGGAGTTGTATACGCTTTAGGGATCGGTGATCGAGTTTGTTATAAATTTTCCCGAAAAAGTTTGACTAACCCTAAACTTTTTGTGTTTCTCCATCAACAAACCACTATTATACGCTGGGGTCTCTTCATGATGCTTCTGTCTAAGTGTCCTGACATCGGTGTGCCCCACGTGACGGTGGAGTCCTAAACACAGGACTCAGTGGTCCCCCAGGACCACTATCATCATTCAAGGCCAGAAGAAGCCCAAAGAGGATGTTGACCTACACCAAACAATGCAACGAAGTCCAGGCGAGGTGAGTTATGTTATGTTTACGGACCTCCCTTCTTTTCGGTTCAGACTGAAGTAGAACTGTGGTGCAAACCTCAAGAATATTTGCAAGATGAATCTTACGAGGTTTGATTTGCTTGTGGATATGATGAGAATAACACGAGTCCATGAGGAAATGTAAGGGTGGACACATGAGTATATCAGGATATACAGTATACTTCCCGACATTGATGTGTCTATATAGGAGAGCACCTTAGTACCTGCTACATATGGAAATGCACTAACCAAAATATCCAAAGCAATTTCAAGTAAATAGATAAGGGTTGCGAACTTTCTTCCTTACGGGAAATCAGATTTGATTAAATTGCATCCACATCTTAAACACAAAATGTAAAAGACTCTTTTCCAATACGGTTCCTGGTACCCTTCAACTAAATTACCAGAAAAGAATCAATAAGGGTTTAATATATTAGTGTCAGCTACAATGCGTTTCCTCTTGCTGTCCACACATCGGGACCAATGCACGCGTCTACTGCCTATAGCACGCCATGTTTCCTCCAACAAACATTTGTCAAATATAATGCAGTGTTATGACAAGGGGCTGGGATTCTTGGACGCCAGGACTCTTGTCTTCTTCATTATTTCACCTTTTAATGAGCGAAGCGTCTTATGTCCAGTGTAGTTCTATATTTCAGGATTATCGGAAAAGCTTTGCATTTGGGAAGGTCTGAAAACTGACGACCAATTCACAAATATTTACATTAAAAATATTAATATTTCTTTATGTTGCAAATTGCCGATTTACTGTAAGAATTTCCGTAAGGGGTGTAGACTAATAACTGTAGATTTCATTATAGTATGAGATAATATTATAGCTAGAGATGAGCGAACAGTAAAATGTTCGAGGTTCGATATTCCTTTCGAGTAGCCCCTCAATATTCGACTACTCAAATCGAATATCGAACCCTATTATAGTCTATGGGGGGAAAATGCTCGTTTCAGGGGTAGGCAACGTTCGATCAAATTATACTTACCAAGTCCATGAGTGAGGGTCGGGCTGGATCCTCCGAGCAGTCTTCTCTTTGCAGCGTCCCCGCGGCGTCTTCTGGCTGTCCATTCACTCTGCCAGGCATCGGGCCTGGGCAGAGCCGACTGTGCATGCCCGCAATACAAGAAAATGGCCGCTTACAGTCAAAGCGGCCAGTTTCTTGTAGCGTGGACATGCACAGTCGGCTCTGCCCAGGCCCGATGCCTGGCAGAGTAAATTCAGAGCCGCGGGGACGCTGCGCAGAGAAGACTTCTAAAGGTAGGAGAAGAACCAGCGTTGATTGGCCAACTGTATAGCATTCGGCCAATCAATGCTGGTTCTGCATCAAACTTTTACATTCGAATAGTGAGAGGTACTCGATCGAGTACGAGTATTTTTGTACATAGAGCTCACAATGTACATTTTTCCCTATCAGTATGTCTTTTTTTAGAATATGGGATGGAAATCCATGCAAACACGGGGAGAACATACAAACTCCTTGCAGATGGTTTTTTGTCCATGGCGGGATTTGAACACCAGGACTCCAGCGCTGCAAGGCTGCAGTGCTAACCACTGAGCCACCGTGTGGCCCCTGAGTATGAGTATTTTGAATACCGTAGTATTCGATCGAATACCTACTCGATCGAGTACTACTTGCTCATCTCTAATTATAGCCTCTGTCCTAGGATCATGGGTACTCCTAAACTCTGAGGCATAACATGAAGTCCCTGGGTCCTGATGTAACATCTTGTCCAGACCCTACACCATATTTTATAGTACTGATCTCCTCATATTGAAAGGAGACACCTTATGAGCCCTTTGAAGCTACAAGACCTGCGTTCAACCGCATCATCTGCACCCCCTCAAGTTAGTCCCGTGTATGAACTTACCTCCCAACATTGGAAAAGGAGGTATCAAAGTTCTTTAGCCTTTTGATAATCCATACCAAGCTTCTGATCCCTACTATGTGGGCTCCAACTATGTGCCCATTCTAGGAGCTTGATTCAAGTTGGTAGAGAATTTCTCAAATTGGAGGCTACGCAATGGTGGCCATGCACATCAGAAGAACATTACACCTGTCAATCTTTTAGGTGACCAGTTTACCATCTAATGTGTAAGGGGGTGCCGCAACAAGGGACCCACATCAGATTCCAAATTTTGGGATTTTGGATTTCAACATGCCATGAAGATAAGCCACCACCAGAAGTTCTGCTGCATGTTTGGCCAACAGCTCCTTTTAATAACCCCTGGAGATAAATGGTGGCATCCACCAAAAATGTCCTCATCGACCATTATCACTTCTGTCATTGATATGTTCTGGACCATTTCTCTGCCCTCCATGTTTATAAGGTAGCTCACAAATGTCCCCTCTTCTCTACATTATTGCATTGCCATTGGACTATTTGTGTTCAAGAGGATTGTCAAGTTATTCCAAAAGTTGCCCAAAGCCAGTAAATGTAAAACATGTTTTGAAAAAGTCATACAAGGCGGTCTAATCCCCAATTGTTTTGAAGGTTGCCATATTGGTCCTCCCCTTGTTTAATTGCATGCCGAACCGACATGTGCAGTTGACTCCGCCTGGCTGATGACACGTGTGACGACGCACAGAAGCATCACTGGAGAGTCTTCGGGGAGCAGAGGGGCGCCCCCTGTGCTTTTTGAAGACTCCTTTACATAAGGAAGAAATACGAAATTTCTCAGGAATCATAATAACAAGGGTAGGAGAAGAATAGCCTTTCTAAAGCCTCCCAACTTTTGGCAAAATCTGCACAAGAAAAGCAACAAAAACTTCATGGGCGTCTCCAGCCTTGGACCGTTCAAAGTCAAAAAGTTGCATTATTTGCTAAATTTTTATTCTTCTATCCCTTTATATGGATTCCTTTGTTTCAAAACATTTGCGGCCTAGACTATACAGATATGTCTTTCCTAATCTTTCCTATTAGCGCAACATATCTCGAGATAAGTGGAACACGATGACCAGCTTTGAGAATAACATGCTTTTGTGATTCTCTATCAGAAGTTGTTGACGCCATATGAATCTGTATATGGCTTTTCAATGGTTGCGATGTGAATTGTCCTCTGTCAAGGGTTTTCCTAGCATATTTTGATAATGTATTGACATTATATTCTGAGAAATTGAAGTGCTTAACTACATTTGCAGATAGGTAAGCTTTGTCCATGTATATAAACTGTATATAGATTTGTAAAGCCTATAAAGTCATGAGTGCTTGAGTGTAGACATCAAGTACAGAGGCCTGGAATGGCCACAAAAATAGCTCTTGTTATAGGAAACCAAATATCATGTTTTAGACAAGAAAACTTCAAGAATAAACAAAAACATGCCGAATTCTCATTTTCCAAAATAGTCTTACCTTAAAGGGATTCTACTATTAAAATGCTTTTTTTTTCTCGATAACACGTAGGGATAGCCTTAAGAAAGACTATTCTTCTCCTACCTTTAGATGTCTTCTCCATGCCGCCGTTCGGTTGAAATCCCTGTTTTCTTCGGTATGCAAATGAGTTCTCTCGCAGCACTGAGGGCGGGCCCCAGCACTCAAACAGCACTGTGGGCATCCCCAATGCTGCGAGAGAGATCTCCAGTGCCGCCTCCATCTTCTTCTGGAACGCCTTCTCCCTGTGTCTTCTTCTGTCCTGGGTTTCAATCTTCTAGGCCTCGGGCCTCGGGCAGAGCTGGCTGCGCATGCCCACAGGCCACAAGAAAATGGGCGCTTACACCAGCTTACAGTGTAAGTGGCCACAAAAAAATGGCCGCTTACACAGCTTACTGTATAAGCTGTGTAAGAGGCCATTTTTCTTATGGTTGCAGGCATGGGCTGTCTGCTCGGCCCGAGGCCTAGAAGATTGAAACCCAAGACGGACACAAGACACAGGGAGAAGGCGTTCCAGAAGAAGATGGAGGCGGCACTGGAGATTTCTCTTGCAGCATTGGGGATACCCCCAGTGCTGTTTGAGCGCTGGGGCCCGCCCCCAGTGCTGAAAGAACTCATTTGCATACCGAAGAAAACCCGGATTTCTACCGAACAGAGAAGACATCTAAAGGTATGAGAAGAATAGCCTTTCTTAAGGCTATTCCTACGTATTAGGGATCAAAAATGTCATTTTAATGATAGGATCCCTTTAATCTTAAATCATATAGAAGTCACTGCCCAAAAGCCACCACATGACGTAGAAGTAAATCTATGGTATACTTATAGAAGGTGACAATAACTTTTATTTTATTTCTTTTTAGATTTTTACGGGATAGGAAAAGACACGACACATCATTCGAGATTTCATGAAGTGACATGTGACACAATTTGCCGTCACTCATTCCGCTGCTGATAACACTAAGTCATCAGAGACGCGTCTGATGAATGAATGAAAACATATATCCAAGAGCGGCAGAATATTATCAACATAAATCTGATATGACATCTTATCTCTGCTGATGAGGCAGAAAGGCTGGATGCCAAAAGTACTGTGCTATATATACCGGGTAGCGTAATTCTCCCGAATCATGGGCAAATCTAATGACTCAATTTGATGTCTACGGCTGGCCAAAGATGCACTGACTCAAGGAAACTCCTCCATACAGAAATATTACATACAGATACATTTTTTTTTCTACTGGATCAAAAGGATTTAATGGAAAATAGAATTATTTTTACGAAAAACATGAGAAGGACTGAAATCTATATTGGTCCGGTACATAACCAAATCCAGTCAAGCCACCAAGATTATGATGTTACCAGATTACAAGCTTACATACATGGCACTAGAGCTCTGTCCACTGGTGGCATTGCCTGCTGAGCATTGGTAATTCCAAGCTACTCTATAGCTAGGCGATCCGCCTGTATGTCATGACTATGCTACATGGTATGATCCATAAGGTGGCCATGTACACTAAAATGCAACAATGCTTACCTTGTGTATGACCTTACAACAGAAGTCCATTATTTTATAGACATGTCACACCACTACCCATTCATACCCACTCACATACTTCACTGATGCCCCCATACTCATGGTTGTTTTTTTGTTTTTGTTTTTCCAAACCCATGTTTTATCTATGGTGAAGAGGTTGATAGAAGACTCCAGCACATATAGTACTATACGTAATGTAGGGAAACCATAGTTTACCAATGTCTACCAAGAAGTATTTGGACACCTGTGGTAGAATAAAAAAACAACATTTATTCATATGCAATAGTTGGTAGAACCTCCACGAGCCGCAATTACAGCCTCAACCCTCCGGGACTTTCCACAAGTCCTTGTATGATGGCTACTGGTATTTTATTCCATTCAGCTTGGAGAACACAGATAAGTTCTTTCACCGATTTTGGACAGCTGCTGCACCCCTTAGTTCGGCGATCCAACTCGATAGGGTTCAAGTCAAGACCAGTCCAGTCGGTTAATCTGATTGTCACTGTACCAAGCCATGGTAGACCTCGCTACATGACAGCTGGCGTTGTCATCCTGGATGTAACATTGGTCCGACCCGTAGAACCGCCATAATGTAGGAAGCACACTGTTATCTAAAATAGTGCAATAGGCGTCGGAACCAAGGCATGACGTACATCACGACTGCAGATATCTTCACTCACATGGGTGTTCAAATACTTATTTGTAGACAGTGTATGGCACATAAGATACCCGTACATCATTGGAGAGATTGCATGCCTATTTACTATTACTTTTGCAGTTTTCCAAATCTAAACCTAGTATATAATGTGGCTTGCACCATTTTTCTGCTCACTTTGTCTAATTTGCCTAATGTAGCTTGTGTCTACCTACTCTGTAAATTTGCTTTGACTCTCAGACGCTTCCCTATTAGTGATAGGGCAGAACGTTCATGAGGCGCTCTACCTGCTCATAAGAAGAACTGTGTGGCCTTTGTTGGTCTTACGTCTATAAACATGATGGTACGTAGATGACTTGGAATCAGATGTGCTGCTACCTTGCTGTAAAACTTCCATAAACCCTGCTATGCTGCAGACCGCCAGGGACTTTGATAGTTACCCTTTCACCATTCCAGGGCACCACGGATATTAGCATTAACCCTTTACTGTTCTAGACCCTCAGGGTTGCTAATATTAATTCTATCTGCTATCTAGACCATTGAAAAGTCGCCATGACCCTCTTTACTGACGAAAGCTACCAGGGAATATATAAATGGACATTTTCAGCACCCTGGAGACCACCAGGAAGATGGGAATAAATCACTTAACCCATCCAGACCTCCAGAAATGCTAGCGTTCAGCCTTTCACGTGTTTAAAGGGATGTTACCATAAACTCTTTTTACCACCCTAAATCAGAGGAGATAAAAACTCTATGGATTTTCCTGTTTTTTTTTCCTGATGCTGCAGTATATTCAACATTCATCCAGGTTTTATAGCATTTATGTTCTAGTCACTATAAATCCAAGTTAACTCTTTAGGAGACTGTACTTGTGGCGACTCAATAGATAATAATTTTAGTGCTTTGCTACCTAATGTATTTCATGCTATTTTTGAATTGCCTCATGTTAGAGAGCACAATGCCAACAACTGCCTTCACTTACTAGTTCCAAAGAATTAGAGGGAACACTGGTTGGCAACATGGTGGCACAATAGTTAGTGCCGGCTTATGTACCAACATTGGAGTCGTGGTTAATTTTTTATTCACGTTTCAGTAGGTTCTTTAGTATATTCCAAAGAAATATGAATAGGATTGTTGGTTTTTTATGACATTGGTTCAAGAGAGTTTGTAAAAAGATTGTGGTTATTGATAATCTCTCTAAAGTGCTGAAGATTGTAAACAACACTAAAGAGGTATTGGAAGTCATTAGTCTATCTATAAAACATAGTGTAGAACACTGTCAGGGCTCCTAGGAACCTATCTATAATACATAGTGTAGAACACTCTTAGGGCTCCTAGGAACCTATCTATAAAACATAGTGTAGAACACTGTCAGAGCTCCTAGGAACCTATCTATAAAACATAGTGTAGAACACTGTCAGGGCTCCTAGGAACCTATCTATAAAACATAGTATAGAACACTGTCAGGGCTCCTAGGAACCTATCTATAAAACATAGTGTAGAACACTCTTAGGGCTCCTAGGAACCTATCTATAAAACATAGTGTAGAATACTGTCAGGGCTCCTAGGAACCTATCTATAAAACAGTGTAGAATACTGTCAGGGCTCCTAGGAACCTATCTATAATACATAGTGTAGAACACTGTCAGAGCTCATAGGAACCTATCTATAAATCATAGTGTATAATACTGTCAGGGCTCCTAGGAACCTATCTATAAAACATAGTGTAGGACACTGTCAGGACTCCTAGGAACCTATCTATAAAACATAGTGTAGAATACTGTCAGGGCTCCTAGGAACCTATCTATAAAACAGTGTAGAATACTGTCAGGGCTCCTAGGAACCTATCTATAATACATAGTGTAGAACACTGTCAGGGCTCCTAGGAACCTATCTATAATACATAGTGTAGAACACTGTCAGGGCTCCTAGGAACCTATCTATAAAACATAGTGTAGAACACTCTTAGGGCTCCTAGGAACCTATCTATAAAACAGTGTAGAATACTGTCAGGGCTCCTAGGAACCTATCTATAAAACATAGTGTATAACACTGCCAGGGCTCCTAGGAACCTATATATAATACATAGTGTATAACACTGTCAGGTCTCCTAGGAACCTATCTATAAAACATAGTGTATAACACTGTCAGGGCTCCTAGGAACCTATCTATAATACATAGTGTATAACACTGTCAGGGCTCCTAGGAACCTATCTATAAAACAGTGTAGACTACTGTCAGGGCTCCTAGGAACCTATCTATAAAACATAGTGTATAACACTGCCAGGGCTCCTAGGAACCTATATATAATACATAGTGTATAACACTGTCAGGTCTCCTAGGAACCTATCTATAAAACATAGTGTATAACACTGTCAGGGCTCCTAGGAACCTATCTATAATACATAGTGTATAACACTGTCAGGGCTCCTAGGAACCTATCTATAAAACAGTGTAGACTACTGTCAGGGCTCCTAGGAACCTATCTATAAAACATAGTGTAGAACACTGTCAGAGCTCCTAGGAACCTATCTATAAAACATAGTGTAGAACACTGTCAGGGCTCCTTGGAACCTATCTATAAAACATAGTGTAGAACACTGTCAGGGCTCCTAGGAACCTATCTATAATACATAGTGTATAACACTGTCAGGGCTCCTAGGAACCTATCTATAAAACAGTGTAGACTACTGTCAGGGCTCCAAGGAACCTATCTATAAAACATAGTGTAGAACACTGTCAGAGCTCCTAGGAACCTATCTATAAAACATAGTGTCGAACATTGTCAGGGCTCCTAGGAACCTATCTATAATACATAGTGTAGAACACTGTCAGGACTCCTAGGAACCTATCTATAAAACATAGTGTATGACACTGTCAGGACTCCTAGGAACCTATCTATAAAACATAGTGTATAACACTGTCAGGTCTCCTAGGAACCTATCTATAAAACATAGTGTAGAACACTGTCAGGGCTCCTAGGAACCTATCTATAAAACATAGTGTAGAACACTCTATATAATCTATAAAACACTGTCAGGGATCTAATCTAATTTGTAGCTCTCTAAGGAAAATGCAGCCAAAGTGAAAAGTGACATGACTGTACTCTGGATTTTCTTCAGACTCCAGATTATAATAGGTGGAGGCACAGGGGAGGTGTAAAAAAAACCCAAAACATACTCACCTTCCATTACTTCTTTGAGACTCCTTGCAGTGTGCGGTGCTCCTCTGGGGTGCTCAGTGCTCTTCTGTGATGTCATTGGTCGTGGGGGGGGGGTCACAGTTGAGGCATGTGATTGGACCATCAGAGCCGGAAGACGCCGCGGGGACGCTGCAAGGAGAAGACTTCTCGGAGAATCCAGCCTGACCCTCACTCGTGGACTTGGTAAGTTCAATTTTGATCGAATGTTGCCTACCCCTGAAACCAGCATTTTCCCCCCATAGACTATAATAGGATTCGATATTCGATTCGAGTAGTCCAATATTGAGGGGCTACTCGAAACGAATATCGAATATTTCACTGTTCGCTCATCTCTACTAATTATCAATGCAGATTTGGCCTAGTTCTGAACCAATACTGGTTGATGTGAACAGACTTGAATATTTCTTCAACTTGTACATTTTTATACTTTAACTAGATTTACGTTGCTCCAGTCTAAACCTTTTGTTCCGAGCGTTACGTCTTTCCATTGTTACCCCTATAATTGCTTTGCATTTGCTACAATATCGGCCAAAAATCTAATAAATTCAATCAAAATCTAATATATGCTCAGTTTCATTTTTTCCAGCAGATTGTAACATTTCAGCAAAAAAAATGCCTCTGGCCCTAAGAAACCTTTTAATGAAAAGGAAAGTAAATCTCTTGGGTATCATTAGATGTTTTTTATTAACCATTCAGATAGAATTTTCCGCTCCAACCATCACCGTGTATGAGTTAAGACGGTGCGGACATGGTCTATGTCCAAACCTCGGCTCCCATCGTCTCATCCTACTTCAAGATGAAATCATGCAAGCTCGATAACTAACAATTGCCATTAATTGTTGTTTGCCGTCACCTAAAAGGGTTAATACGTTTCCGCTCCAGAAGGCAGCGTTCCGGCAGGTGACTTGTATGGATGGAACATTGAGCACAGACAGAGATGTTTGCAGATATATAATTATATTTTGAAAGCTGAAAGTTAGATGCGTTCCCTCAAGCAGAAATGTCCGCCACCTTTTAGCCCAGCTAATGGCAGCACAGACTGTAAAAGCTTAATGCAGAGTTTCCACATTCAGCGGGTTTCAGCGCAGATAGGTGGGAAAAAAAAAAGGTTCTGGATTATTGGAGCATATTACTAAAACCTGCTGGAGCAAAAAACATTTCTATCACTTCCCATTAGTTATATAGTACCAATATATACTGCAGCACTATATGGGTGGTGTGTCTACACAAATGTGAAAAAATGCTGTTCACTACCTTATAGTATGCATATATAGTATGTCTTGTAGATAGGAGTAGTATTATAGTAGTTATATTCTTGTACATAGGAGTAGTATTATAGTAGTTATATTCTTGTACATAGGAGGTAGTATTATAGTAGTTATATTCTTGTACATAGGAGGTAGTATTATAGTAGTTATATTCTTGTACATAGGAGCAGTATTATAGTAGTTATATTCTTGTACATAGGGGCAGTATTATAGTAGTTATATTCTTGTACATAGGGGCAGTATTATAGTAGTTATATTTTTGTACATAGGGGCAGTATTATAGTACATATATTCTTGTACATAGGAGTAGTATTATAGTAGTTATATTCTTGTACATAGGAGGTAGTATTATAGTAGTTATATTCTTATACATAGGGGCAGTATTATAGTAGTTATATTCTTGTACAGAGGAGTAGTATTATAGTAGTTATATTATTGTACATAGGAGCAGTATTATAGTAGTTATATTCTTGTACATAGGAGTAGTATTATAGTAGTTATATTCTTGTACATAGGAGGTAGTATTGTAGTAGTTATATTCTTGTACATAGGAGTAGTATTATAGTAGTTATATTCTTGTACATAGGAGGTAGTATTATAGTAGTTATATTCTTGTACATAGGAGCAGTATTATAGTAGTTATATTCTTGTACATAGGGAGTAGTATTATAGTAGTTATATTCTTGTACATAGGAGTAGTATTATAGTAGTTATATTCTTGTACATAGGAGGTAGTATTGTAGTAGTTATATTCTTGTACATAGGAGTAGTATTATAGTAGTTATATTCTTGTACATAGGAGGTAGTATTATAGTAGTTATATTCTTGTACATAGGAGCAGTATTATAGTAGTTATATTCTTGTACATAGGAGCAGTATTATAGTAGTTATATTCTTGTACATAGGGAGTAGTATTATAGTAGTTATATTCTTGTACATAGGAGGCAGTATTATAGTAGTTATATTCTTGTACATAGGAGTAGTATTATAGTAGTTATATTCTTGTACATAGGAGTAGTATTATAGTAGTTATATTCTTGTACGTAGGAGGCAGTATTATAGTAGTTATATTCTTGTACAGAGGAGCAGTATTATAGTAGTTATATTCTTGTACATAGGAGCAGTATTATAGTGGTTATATTCTTGTACATAGGAGTAGTATTATAGTAGTTATATTCTTGTACATAGGAGCAGTATTATAGTAGTTATATTCTTGTACATAGGAGCAGTATTATAGTAGTTATATTCTTGTACATAGGAGGTAGTATTATAGTAGTTATATTCTTGTACATAGGAGCAGTATTATAGTAGTTATATTCTTGTACATAGGAGCAGTATTATAGTAGTTATATTCTTGTACATAGGAGCAGTATTATAGTAGTTATATTCTTGTATATAGGGGCAGTATTATAGTAGTTATATTCTTGTACATAGGAGCAGTATTATAGTAGATATATTCTTGTACATAGGAGGTAGTATTATAGTAGTTATATTCTTGTACATAGGAGCAGTATTATAGTAGTTATATTCTTGTACATAGGAGTAGTATTATAGTAATTATATTCTTGTACATAGGAGTAGTATTATAGTAGTTATATTCTTGTACATAGGAGGTAGTATTATAGTAGTTATATTCTTGTACATAGGAGGTAGTATTATAGTAGTTGTATTCTTGTACATAGGAGGTAGTATTATAGTAGTTATATTCTTGTACATAGGAGGTAGTATTATAGTAGTTGTATTCTTGTACATAGGAGGTAGTATTATATTAGTTATATTCTTGTACATAGGAGCAGTATTATAGTAGTTATATTCTTGTACATAGGAGCAGTATTATAGTAGTTATATTCTTGTACATAGGGAGTAGTATTATAGTAGTTATATTCTTGTACATAGGAGGCAGTATTATAGTAGTTATATTCTTGTACATAGGAGTAGTATTATAGTAGTTATATTCTTGTACATGGGAGTAGTATTATAGTAGTTATATTCTTGTACATAGGAGGCAGTATTATAGTAGTTATATTCTTGTACATAGGAGTAGTATTATAGTAGTTATATTATTGTACATAGGAGCAGTATTATAGTAGTTATATTCTTGTACATAGGAGTAGTATTATAGTAGTTATATTCTTGTACATAGGAGCAGTATTATAGTAGTTATATTCTTGTACATAGGAGGTAGTATTATAGTAGTTATATTCTTGTACATAGGAGCAGTATTATAGTAGTTATATTCTTGTACATAGGAGTAGTATTATAGTAGTTATATTCTTGTACATAGGAGGTAGTATTATAGTAGTTATATTCTTGTACATAGGGAGTAGTATTATAGTAGTTATATTCTTGTACATAGGAGGCAGTATTATAGTAGTTATATTCTTGTACATAGGAGTAGTATTATAGTAGTTATATTCTTGTACATAGGAGTAGTATTATAGTAGTTATATTCTTGTACGTAGGAGGCAGTATTATAGTAGTTATATTCTTGTACAGAGGAGCAGTATTATAGTAGTTATATTCTTGTACATAGGAGGTAGTATTATAGTAGTTATATTCTTGTACATAGGAGCAGTATTATAGTAGTTATATTCTTGTACATAGGAGTAGTATTATAGTAGTTATATTCTTGTACATAGGAGCAGTATTATAGTAGTTATATTCTTGTACATAGGAGGTAGCATTATAGTAGTTATATTCTTGTACATAGGAGCAGTATTATAGTAGTTATATTCTTGTATATAGGGGCAGTATTATAGTAGTTATATTCTTGTACATAGGAGCAGTATTATAGTAGTTATATTCTTGTACATAGGAGCAGTATTATAGTAGTTATATTCTTGTACATAGGAGGTAGTATTATAGTAGTTATATTCTTGTACATAGGAGCAGTATTATAGTAGTTATATTCTTGTACATAGGAGCAGTATTATAGTAGTTATATTCTTGTACATAGGAGCAGTATTATAGTAGTTATATTCTTGTACATAGGAGCAGTATTATAGTAGTTATATTCTTGTATATAGGGGCAGTATTATAGTAGTTATATTCTTGTACATAGGAGCAGTATTATAGTAGATATATTCTTGTACATAGGAGGTAGTATTATAGTAGTTATATTCTTGTACATAGGAGCAGTATTATAGTAGTTATATTCTTGTACATAGGAGTAGTATTATAGTAGTTATATTCTTGTACATAGGAGGTAGTATTATAGTAGTTATATTCTTGTACATAGGAGGTAGTATTATAGTAGTTGTATTCTTGTACATAGGAGGTAGTAATATAGTAGTTATATTCTTGTACATAGGAACAGTATTATAGTAGTTATATTCTTGTACATAGGAGCAGTATTATAGTAGTTATATTCTTGTACATAGGGAGTAGTATTATAGTAGTTATATTCTTGTACATAGGAGGCAGTATTATAGTAGTTATATTCTTGTACATAGGAGTAGTATTATAGTAGT
This sequence comes from Leptodactylus fuscus, assembly GCF_031893055.1. Taxonomy (NCBI): domain Eukaryota; kingdom Metazoa; phylum Chordata; class Amphibia; order Anura; family Leptodactylidae; genus Leptodactylus; species Leptodactylus fuscus. The sequence goes on from NC_134265.1 coordinate 348,163,642, forward strand.
TATATTTTTGTACATGGGAGTAGTATTATAGTAGTTATATTCTTGTACATAGGAGGCAGTATTATAGTAGTTATATTCTTGTACATAGGAGTAGTATTATAGTAGTTATATTCTTGTACATAGGAGTAGTATTATAGTAGTTATATTCTTGTACGTAGGAGGCAGTATTATAGTAGTTATATTCTTGTACATAGGAGCAGTATTATAGTAGTTATATTCTTGTACATAGGAGTAGTATTATAGTAGATATATTCTTGTACATAGGAGCAGTATTATAGTAGTTATATTCTTGTACATAGGAGGTAGCATTATAGTAGTTATATTCTTGTACATAGGAGCAGTATTATAGTAGTTATATTCTTGTATATAGGGGCAGTATTATAGTAGTTATATTCTTGTACATAGGAGCAGTATTATAGTAGTTATATTCTTGTACATAGGAGCAGTATTATAGTAGTTATATTCTTGTATATAGGGGCAGTATTATAGTAGTTATATTCTTGTACATAGGAGCAGTATTATAGTAGATATATTCTTGTACATAGGAGGTAGTATTATAGTAGTTATATTCTTGTACATAGGAGCAGTATTATAGTAGTTATATTCTTGTACATAGGAGAAGTATTATAGTAATTATATTCTTGTACATAGGAGTAGTATTATAGTAGTTATATTCTTGTACATAGGAGGTAGTATTATAGTAGTTATATTCTTGTACATAGGAGGTAGTATTATAGTAGTTGTATTCTTGTACATAGGAGGTAGTAATATAGTAGTTATATTCTTGTACATAGGAACAGTATTATAGTAGTTATATTCTTGTACATAGGAGCAGTATTATAGTAGTTATATTCTTGTACATAGGGAGTAGTATTATAGTAGTTATATTCTTGTACATAGGAGGCAGTATTATAGTAGTTATATTCTTGTACATAGGAGTAGTATTATAGTAGTTATATTCTTGTACATGGGAGTAGTATTATAGTAGTTATATTCTTGTACATAGGAGGCAGTATTATAGTAGTTATATTCTTGTACATAGGAGTAGTATTATAGTAGTTATATTCTTGTACATAGGAGTAGTATTATAGTAGTTATATTCTTGTACGTAGGAGGCAGTATTATAGTAGTTATATTCTTGTACAGAGGAGCAGTATTATAGTAGTTATATTCTTGTACATAGGAGGTAGTATTATAGTAGTTATATTCTTGTACATAGGAGCAGTATTATAGTAGTTATATTCTTGTACATAGGAGTAGTATTATAGTAGATATATTCTTGTACATAGGAGCAGTATTATAGTAGTTATATTCTTGTACATAGGAGGTAGCATTATAGTAGTTATATTCTTGTACATAGGAGCAGTATTATAGTAGTTATATTCTTGTATATAGGGGCAGTATTATAGTAGTTATATTCTTGTACATAGGAGCAGTATTATAGTAGTTATATTCTTGTACATAGGAGCAGTATTATAGTAGTTATATTCTTGTATATAGGGGCAGTATTATAGTAGTTATATTCTTGTACATAGGAGCAGTATTATAGTAGATATATTCTTGTACATAGGAGGTAGTATTATAGTAGTTATATTCTTGTACATAGGAGCAGTATTATAGTAGTTATATTCTTGTACATAGGAGAAGTATTATAGTAATTATATTCTTGTACATAGGAGTAGTATTATAGTAGTTATATTCTTGTACATAGGAGGTAGTATTATAGTAGTTATATTCTTGTACATAGGAGGTAGTATTATAGTAGTTGTATTCTTGTACATAGGAGGTAGTAATATAGTAGTTATATTCTTGTACATAGGAACAGTATTATAGTAGTTATATTCTTGTACATAGGAGCAGTATTATAGTAGTTATATTCTTGTACATAGGGAGTAGTATTATAGTAGTTATATTCTTGTACATAGGAGGCAGTATTATAGTAGTTATATTCTTGTACATAGGAGTAGTATTATAGTAGTTATATTCTTGTACATGGGAGTAGTATTATAGTAGTTATATTCTTGTACATAGGAGGCAGTATTATAGTAGTTATATTCTTGTACATAGGAGTAGTATTATAGTAGTTATATTCTTGTACATAGGAGTAGTATTATAGTAGTTATATTCTTGTACGTAGGAGGCAGTATTATAGTAGTTATATTCTTGTACAGAGGAGCAGTATTATAGTAGTTATATTCTTGTACATAGGAGGTAGTATTATAGTAGTTATATTCTTGTACATAGGAGCAGTATTATAGTAGTTATATTCTTGTACATAGGAGTAGTATTATAGTAGATATATTCTTGTACATAGGAGCAGTATTATAGTAGTTATATTCTTGTACATAGGAGGTAGCATTATAGTAGTTATATTCTTGTACATAGGAGCAGTATTATAGTAGTTATATTCTTGTATATAGGGGCAGTATTATAGTAGTTATATTCTTGTACATAGGAGCAGTATTATAGTAGTTTTATTCTTGTACATAGGAGCAGTATTATAGTAGTTATATTCTTGTACATAGGAGGTAGTATTATAGTAGTTATATTCTTGTACATAGGAGCAGTATTATAGTAGTTATATTCTTGTACATAGGAGGTAGTATTATAGTAGTTATATTCTTGTACATAGGAGCAGTATTATAGTAGTTATATTCTTGTACATAGGAGCAGTATTATAGTAGTTATATTCTTGTACATAGCAGCAGTATTATAGTAGTTATATTCTTGTATATAGGGGCAGTATTATAGTAGTTATATTCTTGTACATAGGAGTAGTATTATAGTAGTTATATTCTTGTACATAGGAGTAGTATTATAGTAGATATATTCTTGTACATAGGAGGTAGTATTATAGTAGTTATATTCTTGTACATAGGAGGCAGTATTATAGTAGTTATATTCTTGTACATAGGGAGTAGTATTATAGTAGTTATATTCTTGTACATAGGAGGCAGTATTATAGTAGTTATATTCTTGTACATGGGAGTAGTATTATAGTAGTTATATTCTTGTACATAGGAGGCAGTATTATAGTAGTTATATTCTTGTACATAGGAGTAGTATTATAGTAGTTATATTCTTGTACAAAGGAGCAGTATCATAGTAGTTATATTCTTGTACATAGGAGGTAGTATTATAGTAGTTATATTCTTGTACATAGGGAGTAGTATTATAGTAGTTATATTCTTGTACATAGGAGGCAGTATTATAGTAGTTATATTCTTGTACATAGGAGTAGTATTATAGTAGTTATATTCTTGTACATAGGAGTAGTATTATAGTAGTTATATTCTTGTACTTAGGAGGCAGTATTATAGTAGTTATATTCTTGTACAGAGGAGCAGTATTATATTAGTTACATTCTTGTACATAGGAGGTAGTATTATAGTAGTTATATTCTTGTACATAGGAGCAGTATTATAGTAGTTATATTCTTGTACATAGGAGTAGTATTATAGTAGTTATATTCTTGTACATAGGAGCAGTATTATAGTAGTTATATTCTTGTACAGAGGAGCAGTATTATATTAGTTACATTCTTGTACATAGGAGGTAGTATTATAGTAGTTATATTCTTGTACATAGGAGCAGTATTATAGTAGTTATATTCTTGTACATAGGAGTAGTATTATAGTAGTTATATTCTTGTACATAGGAGCAGTATTATAGTAGTTATATTCTTGTACATAGGAGGTAGCATTATAGTAGTTATATTCTTGTACATAGGAGCAGTATTATAGTAGTTATATTCTTGTATATAGGGGCAGTATTATAGTAGTTATATTCTTGTACATAGGAGCAGTATTATAGTAGTTATATTCTTGTACATAGGAGCAGTATTATAGTAGTTATATTCTTGTACATAGGAGGTAGTATTATAGTAGTTATATTCTTGTACATAGGAGGTAGTATTATAGTAGTTATATTCTTGTACATAGGAGCAGTATTATAGTAGTTAAATTCTTGTACATAGGAGCAGTATTATAGTAGTTATATTCTTGTACATAGGAGCAGTATTATAGTAGTTATATTCTTGTACATAGGAGCAGTATTATAGTAGTTATATTCTTGTATATAGGGGCAGTATTATAGTAGTTATATTCTTGTACATAGGAGCAGTATTATAGTAGATATATTCTTGTACATAGGAGGTAGTATTATAGTAGTTATATTCTTGTACATAGGAGGTAGTATTATAGTAGTTATATTCTTGTACATAGGGAGTAGTATTATAGTAGTTATTTTCTTGTACATTGGAGGCAGTATTATAGTAGTTATATTCTTGTACATAGGAGTAGTATTATAGTAGTTATATTCTTGTACATAGGAGTAGTATTATAGTAGTTATATTCTTGTACGTAGGAGACAGTATTATAGTAGTTATATTCTTGTACAGAGGAGCAGTATTATAGTAGTTACATTCTTGTACATAGGAGTAGTATTATAGTAGTTATATTCTTGTACATAGGAGCAGTATTATAGTAGTTATATTCTTGTACATAGGAGTAGTATTATAGTAGTTATATTCTTGTACATAGGAGCAGTATTATAGTAGTTATATTCTTGTACATAGGAGGTAGCATTATAGTAGTTATATTCTTGTACATAGGAGCAGTATTATAGTAGTTATATTCTTGTATATAGGGGCAGTATTATAGTAGTTATATTCTTGTACATAGGAGCAGTATTATAGTAGTTATATTCTTGTACATAGGAGCAGTATTATAGTAGTTATATTCTTGTACATAGGAGGTAGTATTATAGTAGTTATATTCTTGTACATAGGAGCAGTATTATAGTAGTTATATTCTTGTACATAGGAGCAGTATTATAGTAGTTATATTCTTGTACATAGGAGCAGTATTATAGTAGTCATATTCTTGTACATAGGAGCAGTATTATAGTAGTTATATTCTTGTATATAGGGGCAGTATTATAGTAGTTATATTCTTGTACATAGGAGCAGTATTATAGTAGATATATTCTTGTACATAGGAGGTAGCATTATAGTAGTTATATTCTTGTACATAGGAGCAGTATTATAGTAGTTATATTCTTGTATATAGGGGCAGTATTATAGTAGTTATATTTTTGTACATAGGAGCAGTATTATAGTAGTTTTATTCTTGTACATAGGAGCAGTATTATAGTAGTTATATTCTTGTACATAGGAGGTAGTATTATAGTAGTTATATTCTTGTACATAGGAGCAGTATTATAGTAGTTATATTCTTGTACATAGGAGGTAGTATTATAGTAGTTATATTCTTGTACATAGGAGCAGTATTATAGTAGTTATATTCTTGTACATAGGAGCAGTATTATAGTAGTTATATTCTTGTACATAGCAGCAGTATTATAGTAGTTATATTCTTGTATATAGGGGCAGTATTATAGTAGTTATATTCTTGTACATAGGAGCAGTATTATAGTAGATATATTCTTGTACATAGGAGGTAGTATTATAGTAGTTATATTCTTGTACATAGGAGGCAGTATTATAGTAGTTATATTCTTGTACATAGGGAGTAGTATTATAGTAGTTATATTCTTGTACATAGGAGGCAGTATTATAGTAGTTATATTCTTGTACATGGGAGTAGTATTATAGTAGTTATATTCTTGTACATAGGAGGCAGAATTATAGTAGTTATATTCTTGTACATAGGAGTAGTATTATAGTAGTTATATTCTTGTACATGGGAGTAGTATTATAGTAGTTATATTCTTGTACATAGGAGTAGTATTATAGTAGTTATATTCTTGTACATAGGAGGTAGTATTATAGTAGTTATATTCTTGTACATAGGGAGTAGTATTATAGTAGTTATATTCTTGTACATAGGAGGCAGTATTATAGTAGTTATATTCTTGTACATAGGAGTAGTATTATAGTAGTTATATTCTTGTACATAGGAGGTAGTATTATAGTAGTTATATTCTTGTACATAGGAGCAGTATTATAGTAGATATATTCTTGTACATAGGAGGTAGTATTATAGTAGTTATATTCTTGTACATAGGAGGCAGTATTATAGTAGTTATATTCTTGTACATAGGGAGTAGTATTATAGTAGTTATATTCTTGTACATAGGAGGTAGTATTATAGTAGTTATATTCTTGTACATAGGAGCAGGATTATAGTAGATATATTCTTGTACATAGGAGGTAGTATTATAGTAGTTATATTCTTGTACATAGGAGGCAGTATTATAGTAGTTATATTCTTGTACATAGGGAGTAGTATTATAGTAGTTATATTCTTGTACATAGGAGGCAGTATTATAGTAGTTATATTCTTGTACATGGGAGTAGTATTATAGTAGTTATATTCTTGTACATAGGAGGCAGTATTATAGTAGTTATATTCTTGTACATAGGAGTAGTATTATAGTAGTTATATTCTTGTACATGGGAGTAGTATTATAGTAGTTATATTCTTGTACATAGGAGTAGTATTATAGTAGTTATATTCTTGTACATAGGAGGTAGTATTATAGTAGTTATATTCTTGTACATAGGGAGTAGTATTATAGTAGTTATATTCTTGTACATAGGAGGCAGTATTATAGTAGTTATATTCTTGTACATAGGAGTAGTATTATAGTAGTTATATTCTTGTACATAGGAGGTAGTATTATAGTAGTTATATTCTTGTACATAGGAGGCAGTATTATAGTAGTTATATTCTTGTACATAGGAGTAGTATTATAGTAGTCATATTCTTGTACATAGGAGCAGTATTATAGTAGTTATATTCTTGTATATAGGGGCAGTATTATAGTAGTTATATTCTTGTACATAGGAGCAGTATTATAGTAGATATATTCTTGTACATAGGAGGTAGCATTATAGTAGTTATATTCTTGTACATAGGAGCAGTATTATAGTAGTTATATTCTTGTATATAGGGGCAGTATTATAGTAGTTATATTCTTGTACATAGGAGCAGTATTATAGTAGTTTTATTCTTGTACATAGGAGCAGTATTATAGTAGTTATATTCTTGTACATAGGAGGTAGTATTATAGTAGTTATATTCTTGTACATAGGAGCAGTATTATAGTAGTTATATTCTTGTACATAGGAGGTAGTATTATAGTAGTTATATTCTTGTACATAGGAGCAGTATTATAGTAGTTATATTCTTGTACATAGGAGCAGTATTATAGTAGTTATATTCTTGTACATAGCAGCAGTATTATAGTAGTTATATTCTTGTATATAGGGGCAGTATTATAGTAGTTATATTCTTGTACATAGGAGCAGTATTATAGTAGATATATTCTTGTACATAGGAGGTAGTATTATAGTAGTTATATTCTTGTACATAGGAGGCAGTATTATAGTAGTTATATTCTTGTACATAGGGAGTAGTATTATAGTAGTTATATTCTTGTACATAGGAGGCAGTATTATAGTAGTTATATTCTTGTACATGGGAGTAGTATTATAGTAGTTATATTCTTGTACATAGGAGGCAGTATTATAGTAGTTATATTCTTGTACATAGGAGTAGTATTATAGTAGTTATATTCTTGTACATGGGAGTAGTATTATAGTAGTTATATTCTTGTACATAGGAGGCAGTATTATAGTAGTTATATTCTTGTACATAGGAGTAGTATTATAGTAGTTATATTCTTGTACATAGGAGGTAGTATTATAGTAGTTATATTCTTGTACATAGGGAGTAGTATTATAGTAGTTATATTCTTGTACATAGGAGGCAGTATTATAGTAGTTATATTCTTGTACATAGGAGTAGTATTATAGTAGTTATATTCTTGTACATAGGAGGTAGCATTATAGTAGTTATATTCTTGTACATAGGAGCAGTATTATAGTAGTTATATTCTTGTATATAGGGGCAGTATTATAGTAGTTATATTCTTGTACATAGGAGCAGTATTATAGTAGTTTTATTCTTGTACATAGGAGCAGTATTATAGTAGTTATATTCTTGTACATAGGAGGTAGTATTATAGTAGTTATATTCTTGTACATAGGAGCAGTATTATAGTAGTTATATTCTTGTACATAGGAGGTAGTATTATAGTAGTTATATTCTTGTACATAGGAGCAGTATTATAGTAGTTATATTCTTGTACATAGGAGCAGTATTATAGTAGTTATATTCTTGTACATAGCAGCAGTATTATAGTAGTTATATTCTTGTATATAGGGGCAGTATTATAGTAGTTATATTCTTGTACATAGGAGCAGTATTATAGTAGATATATTCTTGTACATAGGAGGTAGTATTATAGTAGTTATATTCTCGTACATAGGAGGCAGTATTATAGTAGTTATATTCTTGTACATAGGGAGTAGTATTATAGTAGTTATATTCTTGTACATAGGAGGCAGTATTATAGTAGTTATATTCTTGTACATGGGAGTAGTATTATAGTAGTTATATTCTTGTACATAGGAGGCAGTATTATAGTAGTTATATTCTTGTACATAGGAGTAGTATTATAGTAGTTATATTCTTGTACATAGGAGCAGTATCATAGTAGTTATATTCTTGTACATAGGAGGTAGTATTATAGTATTTATATTCTTGTACATAGGGAGTAGTATTATAGTAGTTATATTCTTGTACATAGGAGGCAGTATTATAGTAGTTATATTCTTGTACATAGGAGTAGTATTATAGTAGTTATATTCTTGTACATAGGAGTAGTATTATAGTAGTTATATTCTTGTACATAGGAGGCAGTATTATAGTAGTTATATTCTTGTACAGAGGAGCAGTATTATAGTAGTTATATTCTTGTACTTAGGAGGCAGTATTATAGTAGTTATATTCTTGTACAGAGGAGCAGTATTATATTAGTTACATTCTTGTACATAGGAGGTAGTATTATAGTAGTTATATTCTTGTACATAGGAGCAGTATTATAGTAGTTATATTCTTGTACATAGGAGTAGTATTATAGTAGTTATATTCTTGTACATAGGAGCAGTATTATAGTAGTTATATTCTTGTACATAGGAGCAGTATTATAGTAGATATATTCTTGTACATAGGAGGTAGTATTATAGTAGTTATATTCTTGTACATAGGAGGCAGTATTATAGTAGTTATATTCTTGTACATAGGGAGTAGTATTATAGTAGTTATATTCTTGTACATAGGAGGTAGTATTATAGTAGTTATATTCTTGTACATAGGAGCAGGATTATAGTAGATATATTCTTGTACATAGGAGGTAGTATTATAGTAGTTATATTCTTGTACATAGGAGGCAGTATTATAGTAGTTATATTCTTGTACATAGGGAGTAGTATTATAGTAGTTATATTCTTGTACATAGGAGGCAGTATTATAGTAGTTATATTCTTGTACATGGGAGTAGTATTATAGTAGTTATATTCTTGTACATAGGAGGCAGTATTATAGTAGTTATATTCTTGTACATAGGAGTAGTATTATAGTAGTTATATTCTTGTACATGGGAGTAGTATTATAGTAGTTATATTCTTGTACATAGGAGTAGTATTATAGTAGTTATATTCTTGTACATAGGAGGTAGTATTATAGTAGTTATATTCTTGTACATAGGGAGTAGTATTATAGTAGTTATATTCTTGTACATAGGAGGCAGTATTATAGTAGTTATATTCTTGTACATAGGAGTAGTATTATAGTAGTTATATTCTTGTACATAGGAGGTAGTATTATAGTAGTTATATTCTTGTACATAGGAGGCAGTATTATAGTAGTTATATTCTTGTACATAGGAGTAGTATTATAGTAGTCATATTCTTGTACATAGGAGCAGTATTATAGTAGTTATATTCTTGTATATAGGGGCAGTATTATAGTAGTTATATTCTTGTACATAGGAGCAGTATTATAGTAGATATATTCTTGTACATAGGAGGTAGCATTATAGTAGTTATATTCTTGTACATAGGAGCAGTATTATAGTAGTTATATTCTTGTATATAGGGGCAGTATTATAGTAGTTATATTCTTGTACATAGGAGCAGTATTATAGTAGTTTTATTCTTGTACATAGGAGCAGTATTATAGTAGTTATATTCTTGTACATAGGAGGTAGTATTATAGTAGTTATATTCTTGTACATAGGAGCAGTATTATAGTAGTTATATTCTTGTACATAGGAGGTAGTATTATAGTAGTTATATTCTTGTACATAGGAGCAGTATTATAGTAGTTATATTCTTGTACATAGGAGCAGTATTATAGTAGTTATATTCTTGTACATAGCAGCAGTATTATAGTAGTTATATTCTTGTATATAGGGGCAGTATTATAGTAGTTATATTCTTGTACATAGGAGCAGTATTATAGTAGATATATTCTTGTACATAGGAGGTAGTATTATAGTAGTTATATTCTTGTACATAGGAGGCAGTATTATAGTAGTTATATTCTTGTACATAGGGAGTAGTATTATAGTAGTTATATTCTTGTACATAGGAGGCAGTATTATAGTAGTTATATTCTTGTACATGGGAGTAGTATTATAGTATTTATATTCTTGTACATAGGAGGCAGTATTATAGTAGTTATATTCTTGTACATAGGAGTAGTATTATAGTAGTTATATTCTTGTACATGGGAGTAGTATTATAGTAGTTATATTCTTGTACATAGGAGGCAGTATTATAGTAGTTATATTCTTGTACATAGGAGTAGTATTATAGTAGTTATATTCTTGTACATAGGAGGTAGTATTATAGTAGTTATATTCTTGTACATAGGGAGTAGTATTATAGTAGTTATATTCTTGTACATAGGAGGCAGTATTATAGTAGTTATATTCTTGTACATAGGAGTAGTATTATAGTAGTTATATTCTTGTACATAGGAGGTAGCATTATAGTAGTTATATTCTTGTACATAGGAGCAGTATTATAGTAGTTATATTCTTGTATATAGGGGCAGTATTATAGTAGTTATATTCTTGTACATAGGAGCAGTATTATAGTAGTTTTATTCTTGTACATAGGAGCAGTATTATAGTAGTTATATTCTTGTACATAGGAGGTAGTATTATAGTAGTTATATTCTTGTACATAGGAGCAGTATTATAGTAGTTATATTCTTGTACATAGGAGGTAGTATTATAGTAGTTATATTCTTGTACATAGGAGCAGTATTATAGTAGTTATATTCTTGTACATAGGAGCAGTATTATAGTAGTTATATTCTTGTACATAGCAGCAGTATTATAGTAGTTATATTCTTGTATATAGGGGCAGTATTATAGTAGTTATATTCTTGTACATAGGAGCAGTATTATAGTAGATATATTCTTGTACATAGGAGGTAGTATTATAGTAGTTATATTCTCGTACATAGGAGGCAGTATTATAGTAGTTATATTCTTGTACATAGGGAGTAGTATTATAGTAGTTATATTCTTGTACATAGGAGGCAGTATTATAGTAGTTATATTCTTGTACATGGGAGTAGTATTATAGTAGTTATATTCTTGTACATAGGAGGCAGTATTATAGTAGTTATATTCTTGTACATAGGAGTAGTATTATAGTAGTTATATTCTTGTACATAGGAGCAGTATCATAGTAGTTATATTCTTGTACATAGGAGGTAGTATTATAGTATTTATATTCTTGTACATAGGGAGTAGTATTATAGTAGTTATATTCTTGTACATAGGAGGCAGTATTATAGTAGTTATATTCTTGTACATAGGAGTAGTATTATAGTAGTTATATTCTTGTACATAGGAGTAGTATTATAGTAGTTATATTCTTGTACTTAGGAGGCAGTATTATAGTAGTTATATTCTTGTACAGAGGAGCAGTATTATATTAGTTACATTCTTGTACATAGGAGGTAGTATTATAGTAGTTATATTCTTGTACATAGGAGCAGTATTATAGTAGTTATATTCTTGTACATAGGAGTAGTATTATATTAGTTATATTCTTGTACATAGGAGCAGTATTATAGTAGTTATATTCTTGTACATAGGAGGTAGCATTATAGTAGTTTTATTCTTGTACATAGGAGCAGTATTATAGTAGTTATATTCTTGTATATAGGGGCAGTATTATAGTAGTTATATTCTTGTACATAGGAGCAGTATTATAGTAGTTATATTCTTGTACGTAGGAGCAGTATTATAGTAGTTATATTCTTGTACATAGGAGGTAGTATTATAGTAGTTATATTCTTGTACATAGGAGGTAGTATTATAGTAGTTATATTCTTGTACATAGGAGCAGTATTATAGTAGTTATATTCTTGTACATAGGAGCAGTATTATAGTAGTTATATTCTTGTACATAGGAGCAGTATTATAGTAGTTATATTCTTGTACATAGGAGCAGTATTATAGTAGTTATATTCTTGTATATAGGGGCAGTATTATAGTAGTTATATTCTTGTACATAGGAGCAGTATTATAGTAGATATATTCTTGTACATAGGAGGTAGTATTATAGTAGTTATATTCTTGTACATAGGAGGTAGTATTATAGTAGTTATATTCTTGTACATAGGGAGTAGTATTATAGTAGTTATTTTCTTGTACATAGGAGGCAGTATTATAGTAGTTATATTCTTGTACATAGGAGTAGTATTATAGTAGTTATATTCTTGTACATAGGAGTAGTATTATAGTAGTTATATTCTTGTACGTAGGAGGCAGTATTATAGTAGTTATATTCTTGTACAGAGGAGCAGTATTATAGTAGTTACATTCTTGTACATAGGAGGTAGTATTATAGTAGTTATATTCTTGTACATAGGAGCAGTATTATAGTAGTTATATTCTTGTACATAGGAGTAGTATTATAGTAGTTATATTCTTGTACATAGGAGCAGTATTATAGTAGTTATATTCTTGTACATAGGAGGTAGCATTATAGTAGTTATATTCTTGTACATAGGAGCAGTATTATAGTAGTTATATTCTTGTATATAGGGGCAGTATTATAGTAGTTATATTCTTGTACATAGGAGCAGTATTATAGTAGTTATATTCTTGTACATAGGAGCAGTATTATAGTAGTTATATTCTTGTACATAGGAGGTAATTTTTATTAGTAAAAACAAAACAAAAATACATTACATTCCAGCAGAATTAATAACTAATTAATAATAATAATAATAATATAACATAAATCAGACATGTCTGTCAGATAACAAAAATGAGAATCACTTTAACTTAAGAGTCCATTGCTGGCAGGATAAAGAGGGGGAAAAAAATAAATAAATCCATAAATAAATGAACAGACTTATTTGCAGTGTTATCAGAATATTCAGCAATCGATATATACATTTCTCCACAATTTTACATTATCAGACTTTTTTCTGACCTCCAGAGACTTTATCCACCTCAGTTCAGACATGATATATGTGACAGCGGTCATATGACGGAAGGGCTCTCTGTGTAGGGACACCTGGGTCCTCGTATGCCAGTGATAATATTTGATGACAGTAATAATAATATACAGGGTCTCCCGGTTAATGTCACCTATATTAGTTGGGATGCCATATATGATTTCGGGGTATTTGAGTGATTGTAATCGGGGAATTTTCAGCCTCCGGGATATTTCCTGCCAGATCTTTCGCCCTCCCCCGCACTCTGATATAAAATGTGCCATGGTCTCCTCCTGCTGACAACCTAATGGACATGCCCGATCTGTCACACTGAGATGCTTTAAGTTGCCTCTTACAAAAAGTTTCCCATGCAGAGATAGCCAGGCAATGTCAAAGAACTTTGCAGGGAGCCTCAGACCAGTGAGGAGCCTCAGACTATCCTGCAGGGTTATAGATGTGCAGTCCCTCAATGCTGGCTGGAGACAATAGAAGGTCTTACATACCCTGGTGTATAGATCTCTCCTGGTCTTACTCACCAGATAGGTCTTTTCAATACCCCATTTTTTTAGGCACCTTATGCCATAGTCCAGATACTGGGGGAGGTAGTCACGAGTCGATCGACCCCTCTTAAGGCTGCCGCCTCGCACCCAGGATTCTGCAAAAGGCAATATCCAGTCCCTGATACTATTTACCCACAGGGAGCTGTTATCTGAGTCCAGGCAACCAAAATTTACTTTTAGAAACATGGAGTCAAAAAACACCCTTGGATTTAACATATCCAGCCCACCCTCTCTCCTCTGTAGGTAGGTTATCCCTCTTTTTACTGGGTTCAACCTGTTCCCCCACAAAAGTTGGAAGAACAGGCTAAAGAGCCTAGTGGAGAAAGATTCTGGCAAAGGAAAGACAACAGAGACGTACAAGAAGACAGGGACCAGGTAAGTCTTCAACATTTTAACCCTTTCTCTATAGGTCAGCCTCCAGTTCTTCCATCGCTGAACCTTTGCATTTCCGGATTCCAACTTTTCTTCCCAATTTAGTCTGCAATTATCATCCCTCCCGAATTTCACCCCAAGGATCTTAATATAGGAGGAGGCCTGGGCAAACTGCGGCAGATCAAATGTAGGACCAGTATGACCCGTCCAGAGAGCTTGACTCTTCTCAAGGTTGACAAGAGACCCGGAGGCCTCTGAGTAACTTCTGATGGCTGCAGACAACATCTCCACCTCACGAGGCTCAGATATCACCACAGTCACATCATCCGCGTAGGCAACAACTCTCAGGGGCAAGCAGTGGGGGACCGGCGCCCCCTGAAAATCACACTCCTGCAGTGACCTAAGAAACGGGTCTATGGCAAACACATACAGTAATGGACTCAGTGGGCAACCTTGTCTCACCCCTGCCTCAACCCTGAAAGCATCACCCTGCCAACCATTAATCAGAGGAAAGCTCTCCGCCTCACGGTACAAAGTTCTCAGCCAATCCACAAATTGTCCCGGAATACCGTACTTTGTCAAAGTCGCCCATAGATACTCATGGTCTACTCTGTCAAAGGCCTTAGCCTGGTCAAGACTCACAACATATCTCCCACACCTCAGAGCTTTACATCTCTCAAACATCTCCCTTATCGAGATAACTGCTCCAGAGATGTTCCGCCCTTTAACTGTGCCAAACTGTGAGCCTGCCAACAGTGCCGGGGACAAACAAACTAATCTAGAGAACAGAATTTTTGCAAGAATCTTCCTATCGACATTCAAGAGGGCAATCGGCCTCCAGTTCTTGATGTCACTAGGCTCTTTACCTTTAGACAGCAGGATCAGGGAGGACACTCTCATGGATGGAGGCATCAGGTGGTTTTCTAGACTAGTTTTGTATACATCCACGAGAATTGGTGCCAAGAGGTCTCGGAATTTCTTATAGAACTCAGCTGTAATCCCATCTGGACCTGGTGCCTTCTTCAGATGTAACTTATCTATGGCCTCTTTCACCTCCTCCACTGTTAACTCTGCTGTCAAAGGAGAAAAGTCCAAATCATTAGTATCAGGACCTGGAGTTGCCTCCAAGAATTGAGCCACCTTCTCTCTATCCAAAACCTTCTTCTGAAACAAGTCAGCATAGTAAGTTCTCACCACCCCCAGGATACCCTCCCGAGACTCCTGTAACACACCCTGGGAGTCAGTGAGACCTGTGACCGATTTATTTGCCACCCGCTCCCTGCAATTCTCAAAAGGATCCGGAGCCCCTAAGGACCCATAATCCCGTTCAAGAACCAGGGATGTATACCTGCGGTACTGATACTGACTGATCTCAGATTTCAGCCGGTCAATCTTCTGTTGGTTATCCCCGCCCGCCGAATAGAGTGACTCTAATTCTTTCCGCAGCCTGAGATACTGGCTATACTTACTCTTCCCCTTCTTAACTGACAGTCTCCTTAAGAGGGATCTGATCTCCTCCTTGACATCCTCCCACCAGTCTGCCATGTTGTCATAAAACACCACTCTCTCAAGCTGGTTCTGAAATAGAGAGTGGACACAACTCTGGACACAGTCATCGTCCAAGAGGCTGGAATTGAGCTTCCATAGGCCTCTCCCAATATCAGGGCGTTTTGTGGAGCCCAAGCAAAAATACAAAGCCAGATGGTCAGAATAAGGGACTGTCTTTTCACTTTTCTCACTAACATGCTCAGCGGGACTGACCAGAGCTAAGTCTATCCGACTGCATCTACCAGCGCAGGAGTAAGTGAATTTTGGTTTCCTACCACCCTCAGTAAACACATCAGACAGACCAGCCTGTGAAATAATTCTGCTTAAGACCTTGCAGTCCCTGGTGAGAGGCCGACCAGTAGGTCTGTCACTGGATGACATGGTGGCATTGAAGTCCCCTGCCATGACTACCGGAACAGATGTAAACAAGTACTGCTTGACTTCATCAAACAGACGTGCCCTTTCCATCACCGACTGCGGTGGACCATAGATATTAATGAGTCGGAGCCTTCTGCCTCGGATGGTAACTTCTAAAACCAGGCACCTCCCCATCAGAACCTCAGTGAATCTGTGTATGGTGACATCAGGGGTGTTAAACAGTATAGAAACCCCGGCATAAGGTTCCACAGCCAGAGACCAGAAGGACGGGCCAGATTTCCATTCTCTCTCTGCTTCTCGTATTAGTCCTAAAGTATTTAAACGGGTTTCTTGTAAGAAATAGACATCGGCATCAAGATATCTCAGATGTTCATACACTGCGTGTCTTGTCCTCCTTGCTCGGATGCTATTCACATTACTAGAGATAACTTTAAGATAGAAACCTGCCATCAGAACAACTAGGAATATGAGAAACAGAGAGATGGGCCCCATTGTCATAGGTCAGAGTCAGAGGTGTCCTGGTGACAAGCTGTTTCCATGTCCGATTCGGACTGCCCCTCATCTCGGTGGGGTCTCCTCTTATTGGGAGGATCGCCCTCTGGTTCATCCTCATACTCCGCCATCATTCGTGAGAGTTCTCTGTCTAGTTCTGCTTCTCCGTCTGACTCTGATAGGACACTAAATCTATTCCCCGTTGCAGTGACCTCGCCTGCACTACTTACTCTCATCTTTGTGGGCTTTTCTACCGTGGTCCACTCACCCTCAGGCTTACGGCTGGCTTTATCCTTCTTCCTCCTTTTATTATTGTTGGATGATCGGGCAGGAGAAGAGACGACCACTGAGGGTTGTACAACCTGCTCGACAACCTCCATGGTCGTCTCAATGGGACCTGACTCGGCCTGGTCTTGGGTGGTATCACCTGTATGTGGTTGAGGCTCCGCCTCCGTGACTACTGACCCTGACAATAGCGCCTCCTCCTCCTCCTGTATGTCATCAGCCGCTGCCAGCAAGTCCTCATCAGGGCTATCCTTACAGATGTTATGCCAGGCATCAGGACAATCTCTGTGGGGGTGACCGATCCTACCGCACAGGTTACACCTAATGCTTTGGCATGTGGCACTCACGTGGCCCATTTCATTACATAGGCTACACTTTACCATGGAGCATACACTGGCCACATGGCCGGCCTTCCCACACTTGAAGCACCGGCGAGGCTGACCCGCATAGAAGCAGATCCCTTTTTCTCGGCCTATAAAGAACGAATTGGGCAGATGTTGGGTTATGTTGTTCTGCTGACGCAACTTCACCAGGACCCTCCACCCACCGGTCCAGACCCCGTCTTCATCCCTGTTCTTACTAAGATCGGACATGAGGTCACAATGCCTCCTGAGCCAGATGACTATGTCCTGAGGGGGAACGGCTTCATTCCAAAATACAATTGTGACAGAGGCTGTATCTGGCCTAGAGATGGGGATGAAACTGAACTTATCCCAACCTTCCGTATCTCTCAACCTGGTGAGATTGGCCCAGAACCGGTCCAGATCAGACATCAGCTTAAAACTAACATCATACCCCTGGCGGTCAGGAAGGTTTATGACGGCCAGGATATCAGTCGGCACAAAGCCCATCTGGGTACATAGGAGCTCTCGGACCACAAACCTCCTATCCGGCAGATCCTCCTTGGCACCTCCGTGCCTAAACCTGACTACATTCCTCCTCCTGAAAGCCTGGCCTGTATAACTGGAGTTTGATGCAAAAGATGGAGCACCGCGGCTCCAGGCATTCCCTGAGGAGGTACGGCCGGATCCGCCATCTTGGCGTGTTTGTGGGCGCTGTGTGGGCTGCTGAGCACCTGTACCATGTGGTTCTGCTACTGTGCGAGTATCCAGAGGGGGAAAGTCCTGCACACTGGACTGTCCTGTGTCCGCCCCACCATCAACCTCTATGTCTGCAATATCACCAGACTCCAGAGACTGGACTGCAGAGGGGTCTGACGCCATAGATCGTGAAGGATCCCCCCCAGAAACACCTTCCCCTGCTGGGCCGTTATCACATACAGGAATATCCATAATATCAGGCACATTAGTCAGACAATCAGCGGCAGCAGAGTCCTGCACAGCAGAGTCCATATTAGTATTATAGTCAGCGGCAGCAGAGTCCTGCATAGCAGAGTCCATATTACCACTACAGTCAGCGGCAGCAGAGTCCTGCACAACAGAGTCCACAACCTGTAACCCCAAATATGTTACTCCCCCAGTACCTTCAGGTAAGAGTCCATAATCCTGCTGCAATGACTTGTCTCCTGGGACTTGTGGTGTCTGCACAGCTGCTACTTCATTACCATTAGGCAGGGGTCCATGACCTGGTTGCAAAGTGCTGGTTGCTGGGACTTGTGGTGCCTTGCTGAGAACTGCTGCAGGTTTTTGCTGTTGCTGAACACTGGTCGCTTTCCCGTACAAATTCCCTTCCTTAAAAGGGAAACTTGCTGGCTGCAGAACTGGTTTTACATGGGACTGCTGGCTGCCACCTTGAGAGGGTTCAGACCCAGCTTTAGCACAAGGTGATGGTGACTTCTGGTATTCCTGGAACCGCTGCTGGTTTCTGTATGATTCTCCCACCGGTCCCATTTGCTCCAGTACAGTCTCGGTCTCCCGTACGTTCTCGGCGAGCTCTTTCGCCAGTGCGCTCAGCTTCCTGTCCAGTAACACCAGTTTCTCAGGGCATGCAGACTTTTTTAGATTATACGCACATTCAATCTGTCTCTGCAGATATATTTTACTGGCCTTCAATGTCTCCAGTCGCTTGACCAGTGCTGGGATCTCGTCTGCCAGGCGCAGTTCTGGTGCTCGCTCAGTAGCTGTGACAGTCTGTGCATTGTTGGAAAGCTTTGCAGGTTGGTTACCCCCAGTATGGCTTCTGGTTGGTGTAGCCTGTGATTTCTGACATGCTACGGCTGTTGTCACTGCCATGGGCCCACAATGTCCAGACTGGGGACTATGTCCCAGTTTATTTCCAGTGACTGTACTGCTGGTACCTTGAAGCTTCCCCGCTGGTCTCCCTTTGATCTCCTCCACTGCCTTCACTACATTTTTGTAGTTACCGCTTCCAGATCTTGTCCGCTCAGACCGTACCAATACAGACTGCTGCATGTTCTCCTGCATGGTCTGCTTCTCCAGGGATGTTCTCCTCTGTCTGCAGGAGGGTGAGGTGGACTGGACACCTGCAACCTGCAATGGAGTCTGCACAGGCTGCAAAGTTTGCTCCTTACATTCAACCATTTTGCTTGGTTGTTGCACCGTACTACTGCTTGCTTCCGTTACTTCTTCCTTTACAACTTTCTTCCCATCTTGGCTTGCTGCACTAGGACTGCTGACACACTGGACACGATTCCCATTACTGGGGACTTTAGGATTTCCATCCATTTTTTTAGTTGTCTGGGAATTGCTTCCCAGAGAAGGCCTTGGAGCCTGGGCCTTGGCAGGGGAACTTCCCCACCCAGGGCGGCCCCGCCCTGGGCTATCTCCAGACATCAGGAGCCTCAGGAGAGCTACAAAAACACGTCCTCACAGCTAGGAGGTAGTATTATAGTAGTTATATTCTTGTACATAGGAGCAGTATTATAGTAGTTATATTCTTGTACATAGGAGCAGTATTATAGTAGTCATATTCTTGTACATAGGAGCAGTATTATAGTAGTTATATTCTTGTATATAGGGGCAGTATTATAGTAGTTATATTCTTGTACATAGGAGCAGTATTATAGTAGATATATTCTTGTACATAGGAGGTAGTATTATAGTAGTTATATTCTTGTACATAGGAGGTAGTATTATAGTAGTTATATTCTTGTACATAGTGGCAGTATTATAGTAGTTATATTCTTGTACATAGGAGCAGTATTATAGTAGTTATATTCTTGTACATAGGAGCAGTATTATAGTAGTTATATTCTTGTATATAGGGGCAGTATTATAGTAGTTATATTCTTGTACATAGGAGGTAGTATTATAGTAGTTATATTCTTCTACATAGGAGCAGTATTATAGTAGTTATATTCTTGTACATAGGAGTAGTATTATAGTAATTATATTCTTGTACATAGGAGTAGTATTATAGTAGTTATATTCTTGTACATAGGAGGTAGTATTATAGTAGTTATATTCTTGTACATAGGAGGTAGTATTATAGTAGTTGTATTCTTGTACATAGGAGGTAGTATTATAGTAGTTATATTCTTGTACATAGGAGCAGTATTATAGTAGTTATATTCTTGTACATAGGAGCAGTATTATAGTAGTTATATTCTTGTACATAGGGAGTAGTATTATAGTAGTTATATTCTTGTACATAGGAGGCAGTATTATAGTAGTTATATTCTTGTACATAGGAGTAGTATTATAGTAGTTATATTCTTGTACATGGGAGTAGTATTATAGTAGTTATATTCTTGTACATAGGAGGCAGTATTATAGTAGTTATATTCTTGTACATAGGAGTAGTATTATAGTAGTTATATTCTTGTACATAGGAGGTAGTATTATAGTAGTTATATTCTTGTACATAGGGAGTAGTATTATAGTAGTTATATTCTTGTACATAGGAGGCAGTATTATAGTAGTTATATTCTTGTACATAGGAGTAGTATTATAGTAGTTATATTCTTGTACATAGGAGTAGTATTATAGTAGTTATATTCTTGTACGTAGGAGGCAGTATTATAGTAGTTATATTCTTGTACAGAGGAGCAGTATTATAGTAGTTATATTCTTGTACATAGGAGGTAGTATTATAGTAGTTATATTCTTGTACATAGGAGCAGTATTATAGTAGTTATATTCTTGTACATAGGAGTAGTATTATAGTAGTTATATTCTTGTACATAGGAGCAGTATTATAGTAGTTATATTCTTGTACATAGGAGGTAGCATTATAGTAGTTATATTCTTGTACATAGGAGCAGTATTATAGTAGTTATATTCTTGTATATAGGGGCAGTATTATAGTAGTTATATTCTTGTACATAGGAGCAGTATTATAGTAGTTTTATTCTTGTACATAGGAGCAGTATTATAGTAGTTATATTCTTGTACATAGGAGGTAGTATTATAGTAGTTATATTCTTGTACATAGGAGCAGTATTATAGTAGTTATATTCTTGTACATAGGAGGTAGTATTATAGTAGTTATATTCTTGTACATAGGAGCAGTATTATAGTAGTTATATTCTTGTACATAGGAGCAGTATTATAGTAGTTATATTCTTGTACATAGGAGTAGTATTATAGTAGTTATATTCTTGTACATAGGAGTAGTATTATAGTAGTTATATTCTTGTACATAGGAGGCAGTATTATAGTAGTTATATTCTTGTACATGGGAGTAGTATTATAGTAGTTATATTCTTGTACATAGGAGGCAGTATTATAGTAGTTATATTCTTGTACATAGGAGTAGTATTATGGTAGTTATATTCTTGTACATAGGAGCAGTATCATAGTAGTTATATTCTTGTACATAGGAGGTAGTATTATAGTAGTTATATTCTTGTACATAGGGAGTAGTATTATAGTAGTTATATTCTTGTACATAGGAGGCAGTATTATAGTAGTTATATTCTTGTACATAGGAGTAGTATTATAGTAGTTATATTCTTGTACATAGGAGTAGTATTATAGTAGTTATATTCTTGTACTTAGGAGGCAGTATTATAGTAGTTATATTCTTGTACAGAGGAGCAGTATTATATTAGTTACATTCTTGTACATAGGAGGTAGTATTATAGTAGTTATATTCTTGTACATAGGAGCAGTATTATAGTAGTTATATTCTTGTACATAGGAGTAGTATTATAGTAGTTATATTCTTGTACATAGGAGCAGTATTATAGTAGTTATATTCTTGTACATAGGAGGTAGCATTATAGTAGTTATATTCTTGTACATAGGAGCAGTATTATAGTAGTTATATTCTTGTATATAGGGGCAGTATTATAGTAGTTATATTCTTGTACATAGGAGCAGTATTATAGTAGTTATATTCTTGTACATAGGAGCAGTATTATAGTAGTTATATTCTTGTACATAGGAGGTAGTATTATAGTAGTTATATTCTTGTACATAGGAGGTAGTATTATAGTAGTTATATTCTTGTACATAGGAGCAGTATTATAGTAGTTATATTCTTGTACATAGGAGCAGTATTATAGTAGTTATATTCTTGTACATAGGAGCAGTATTATAGTAGTTATATTCTTGTACATAGGAGCAGTATTATAGTAGTTATATTCTTGTACATAGGGGCAGTATTATAGTAGTTATATTCTTGTACATAGGAGTAGTATTATAGTAGTTACATTCTTGTACATAGGAAGTAGTATTATAGTAGTTATATTCTTGTACATAGGAGTAGTATTATAGTAGTTATATTCTTGTACATAGGAGCAGTATTATAGTAGTTATATTCTTGTATATAGGGGCAGTATTATAGTAGTTATATTCTTGTACATAGGAGCAGTATTATAGTAGATATATTCTTGTACATAGGAGGTAGTAATATAGTAGTTATTTTCTTGTACATAGGAGGTAGTATTATAGTAGTTATATTCTTGTACATAGGGAGTAGTATTATAGTAGTTATATTCTTGTACATAGGAGCAGTATTATAGTAGTTATATTCTTGTACATAGGAGTAGTATTATAGTAGTTATATTCTTGTACATAGGAGTAGTATTATAGTAGTTATATTCTTGTACGTAGGAGGCAGTATTATAGTAGTTATATTCTTGTACAGAGGAGCAGTATTATAGTAGTTACATTCTTGTACATAGGAGGTAGTATTATAGTAGTTATATTCTTGTACATAGGAGCAGTATTATAGTAGTTATATTCTTGTACATAGGAGCAGTATTATAGTAGATATATTCTTGTACATAGGAGCAGTATTATAGTTGTTATATTCTTGTATATAGGGGCAGTATTATAATAGTTATATTCTTGTACATAGGAGCAGTATTATAGTAGTTATATTCTTGTACATAGGAGCAGTATTATAGTAGTTATATTCTTGTACATAGGAGGTAGTATTATAGTAGTTATATTCTTGTACATAGGAGCAGTATTATAGTAGTTATTTTCTTGTACATAGGAGCAGTATTATAGTAGTCATATTCTTGTACATAGGGAGCAGTATTATAGTAGTTATATTCTTGTATATAGGGGCAGTATTATAGTAGTTATATTCTTGTACATAGGAGCAGTATTATAGTAGATATATTCTTGTACATAGGAGGTAGTATTATAGTAGTTATATTCTTGTACATAGGAGGTAGTATTATAGTAGTTATATTCTTGTACATAGGGAGTAGTATTATAGTAGTTATTTTCTTGTACATAGGAGGCAGTATTATAGTAGTTATATTCTTGTACATAGGAGTAGTATTATAGTAGTTATATTCTTGTACATAGGAGTAGTATTATAGTAGTTATATTCTTGTACGTAGGAGGCAGTATTATAGTAGTTATATTCTTGTACGTAGGAGGCAGTATTATAGTAGTCACATTCTTGTACGTAGGAGGTAGTATTATAGTAGTTATATTCTTGTACATAGGAGCAGTATTATAGTAGTTATATTCTTGTACATAGGAGCAGTATTATAGTAGTTATATTCTTGTACATAGGAGGTAGCATTATAGTAGTTATATTCTTGTACATAGGAGCAGTATTATAGTAGTTATATTCTTGTATATAGGGGCAGTATTATAGTAGTTATATTCTTGTACATAGGAGCAGTATTATAGTAGTTATGTTCTTGTACATAGGAGCAGTATTATAGTAGTTATATTCTTGTACATAGGAGGTAGTATTATAGTAGTTATATTCTTGTACATAGGAGCAGTATTATAGTAGTTATATTCTTGTACATAGGAGCAGTATTATAGTAGTTATATTCTTGTATATAGGGGCAGTATTATAGTAGTTATATTCTTGTACATAGGAGCAGTATTATAGTAGATATATTCTTGTACATAGGAGGTAGTATTATAGTAGTTATATTCTTGTACATAGGAGGCAGTATTATAGTAGTTATATTCTTGTACATAGGAGTAGTATTATAGTAGTTATATTCTTGTACAGATGGGATAATATTATCATCATTGTTATATACTGTATTATACTGTAGTAGTTATAATTAATATTTTAATATACAGAGTTATTTGTATTGTTGTCTCTATTATTTTATCCCCATGGGATAAACTCTCCTTTAGGGGAACTTCCCCAACCTGAAATGATATTTTTGGCAAGGCTGAAAGTAAAGTAAGATTGACATACTTTATACATTCAGATTGGTTTTCAATATGCACCATCATCCAGGATTATGTAAAAGGTGTTTGCTTAATTTACTTTCCTACCTCCACAGTCTTGAATCCCGCCACTCCATCTGCAATATAATGAGTGATTTAATTATTAAGCCTCAGCTTTAGGGGGAATACTTAAGGCTGGTTCTTCATGTCTCCGCACTCTACAACTTTGAAGCTGACTTGTAGGATATGTGTGTTACACGGAACGTACTACAAATTAGCGGTGTGGCGGTGGTGCCGCTGTGTCAGAGCTTGTTTTGAATACAGGTATTAGGATAATCACAGTCAGAGGGGCATTTTCTGTGCCCCCGCCTGTGACCCTGTTCATTTACTTGATTGCAAAATTAATCACAAAACATTTTTTTTGAGAAATTTCTAATCCCTCCAAATCCCTGTATCACACTTTGATTAAAAGTAGGTTTACTCAGGACTTTGCCAGTTGCTCTGATTTCTGGATAAATGAGACTGGCATGACTAATATATTAACACTTGCCAGTCCACAAAGCCTAGAAGAATAAAGAGACTTATATGTCCGATTAGTATCAATGACAGAGATTCACTTCATTAGGGCTTATTGGGATATATTGTAGGCAGATGAGCCATTTTTATTCATTAAACTTTCCCTAAGTGAGCCCATCCCCCACTCATACCTAATTTAATGCCCCTTTAAGTAGCTGCCCCTGTACCCTCTGTCGCCATCAGTATATTACGTAAAGTTTATACTCCCCAGCCCCCTTTCCCAGTCTTGTAGGCTCCGATTGTTACAATGTCTTTCCCTCAATATCCCCTGCAGCTGAAATCACAACCTGCCCTAGTAACAGTGGTACAGCACCCAAAATGCAGGATTATCCTGCTGGATCTGGGTTGGCTAAGGGGTCCCCCACTATCATAGGGCCTAATGAGGATACACCTATGGTTGAAGCAGCCCCGACAGGCAGCTGTCTATATGCTGACACCCCATCAATTGTTGGATTGGAACAATGAAGAAGGCCTCAGATATAATGGAGTGCAACTCGACTAAGGGTAGAAGCAGAGAGGTACTTATTGATTTAGAATTACATATTTTGGGATAAATTGGGAAATTTAAGAGTTAGTTTAGTTGGAATGACATACTAGGCCAAGCAATGAAGGATTTTTATTAGGTGGGCATGCCAACAGGCACCAGTCATTTGCCACTTGCCACCCAACATTAACAGGGTTTTTCAAGGGTTCTAAAACATGGCTGACATCACATCTCTGGGTAGGTATAACTCATGAACTCAGAAATGGTTCCCAAATAATACCACCATATAGGGGATAATCGTACACATCAGGGAGAGTGTTTGCCTACATAGTCAGTATGGAGACTTACGAGTCATTCATGCTCGGCTAGGGATTCTGGGTAAAAATATGCAAATCTATTCTCCAGGATGTAATTAGGAGAACAGTGCACTCTGTTTGCCACCCTCTAGATACAGTATGTACGATTATCCCCTGACCCTGGTCTATAGTCTCTCACTCTGCCAAATCAGTATCCCTACGCTATGCTGAGGAGGTCCAAAAGACCGAAACAGTGCTGTCCATAGCTGGGAATTTGTTCCTTTTGGAATAGAGATACTAATTTGGCAATTAAATCCGCATCATGATAATAGACTTATTAACTGAGTCATGCATGATGTTAAAGATGCTGCCCTCTAGAGGTGGCATACAGAGTGAACTGTTCTCCTAATTACATCCTGGAGAATAGATTTGCATATTTTTTACCCAGAATCCCTAGCGAAGCAGGAATGACTTGTCAGTCTCCATACTGCCTATGTAGGCACACACTCTCCCTAATGTGTATGATTATCCCCTGACCCTAGTGTCAGATGGGCAATGTCATGCACGAGCAGGCAGAGGGTGTGATTCAGAGATGGACAGTGTCAGAGCTCAGAATCACACCCCTTACATACTCCTTCCTGACACCATCCTCCTGACAGTACAGAGCCTAAGTAGCATATGAGGAGCCAAAACTAACTGCACTTATTGCTCAGGAGCTCTGGGGATTATAAAAATCCAACAATGTCAGAATCAGAGCATGTGCACCTGTTACATGATGCAAAGATCTGGACTTGGTGGAGGTGGTGAAAGGTCCTTTTAAAGAAATAGTATTGTTACCTCTTACAGTACATGGGATGGGAAAAGGCAAGACAATTACAGAGCCTCATGTCTACTATCTGAAGCTCTGCAATTAAAACTATATCTGCTTGTGGCTGAACAAGAGCATTGTTAAACAAGGAACATCTCCAAAAGCGATAGTCTGGGAGGTTTAAGTCACTTGAGTCCTGACAGGGTTTTTGATGCAGAGAGAAGGGTGATAAATCCAATATGTGCTACGAGGAAATGTATCTGCAGGTAGAATACTCCATGGATATTACAGCGTGTTTTCTACTTCAGGTTTAGACTAATTATATCTGTCTGACTACCGCTGCTCTCAGGATCGGAAAACAAGAGGAAGAAATAATTTCTACAGATGGGCTGTGGAAGGGGAAAAGTGGTAGGGGGCACCTCTACCCCTGAAAAACCAAGGAGGAACAAGCTGCGGGGACTTGCAATTATTAATTTTTAACCTCTTCTATATTGTAAAAAGAATTAATTTGCCTGAAGGACCTGCAAATGTAAACCAAAGCCTGCAAAATTGAAGAACTGAATTGAATTTGTACATCCATTTTTCTTGTTGTTTTTGTATAGACCCTGGTGGAACATCAAAATCAATCAACGTCTCATATTGAGGAGCTTCAGCCAGGGTTAAAGGAGTTGTGTATCTCAATCAAGTCTGTGCAGGGTAACAGAAAAGTGGTGGTCACGTCTGTGGACACCACAAATGACACCCACATGGCGTGCAACATTTTATGGCTACCTTAGGAACAGACGGGAACAAAACCATAGTTGTAATATGAAATTTTGGACAGGACTGTATAAGAACATATAAGCTAAAGAATATCCGGAAGAATTGGTCTCTGTTATGATTCTCGATAGATAATTGGATATTAGAATCTCTACCAGATTGTCACCAAATTTGATTGTGGAGAAGCACCTTAAGCCAAAGAAGGAATTGGATAAGGTCATGGCCCACAGAGTAGTCACAAATTTTACTACTGCGAAGGTCAATAGCAGAGAATAAGTCAGGGATACTGCCAGGAGATATCACCTTGAGTCCTATCAGGATGTGACAAACCAAAGGATGAGATGAAGACATAGTCAGTAGATACTCCGAGGACCAAAACTAGGAGATGAGATGAGAAAAATCCATTGGATCCAAAATAAGATAGAATACAGAGTCAAGGTTAAGGTATAAGTAAGGTGAGAATACAAGAATACTAGCTTGTGTACAAGTGCCTTAGCCTACTGGCAATGGATAACAATATTAGATATGCAAGATAACCCTATAAATACACTGCGGACCCTTATGTTATCAGACCATTTGCCAAGCCTATGTGTTATGGAATTGCTAGGACAGCAATTTCCCAGTAGCTGCTGGAAACCCTGGGGCGGGGCACAAGAGACAGTGAGCCCTAAGCTGTCCCTTCCTATTGCCAGGCCCTAGGCGGCAACTTGAAGACGTTCCCTTCCTCTATATGTGATGCACAAATTGCAGACACGACGGACAACAACAAAGAGAGGTCAACTAGCCAGGGTTCGGTAAGAGTCGAGCAATGCAGTGCAGTGCCAAATCGGAGTCCAAAGAATAGTCAGTAGGAAAAGCCAGAGGTCAAGGATTAGAATGCAAGTAATAACAGCGACAGAAAAAAGCAAGTACGCACAAGGCAATAGCAAGCACCAATGTGAATGTGAGCTAAGACTAAATAGGGAGGAAGAACCTGCCCAGAACCTGATAGGAAGGCAGGCTGTCAATCACAGGGCAAGGCAAAAATTAACCACTTAATGGACAGAGGCAACAAGGGCAGAAGACGGGTGTGGTGCAAATACAATCACAGAACTAGAGCCGTGTTCACCCAGTGCAACTAAAAACTCTAAGCAAATTATCAAACTGCACCCGCCTCCTGCACCGTAGCACGCGAGCAGAGGGTGGTGCCGAGACCCGAACAGGCAGAGGTGTTACACTATGGCTGGAAGAATAAGATCATGGTAGCAAGCTGGAGATCATTTTTGGACTTTAAATGGTCAAACTGGGTTACGGTCATTTGATCTAAAGCTTAAATATGGTTGTAAAGGTAAAGTAATTTGACTCCATTGTAGCTTCAGCTTCTTTTAAGCGTCGGTGAGAATCAAACAAGACATCTCATTGCTCGCCAAGTTCTTCATGTTCAAGTTAAGGGAATGTCTAAGTATTCAATAGACATATCTGCATATTGTACTTTGTGACTCTATGATAGTATGCTACGTTTCACACTGATATTCCAAGGAATTTAAGTAATAAAACTTAATTTATTTTAGTAAAATTAATGTATAAAAAGTTAAAGTTATACCAACCATACATGGAGCATCTTACCAACCATACATGGAGCATCTTACAAACCATACATGGAGCATCTTACCAACCATACATGGAGCATCTTACCAACCATACATGGAGCATCTTACAAACCATACATGGAGCATCTTACCAACCATACATGGAGCATCTTACCAACCATACATGGAGCATCTTACCAACCATACATGGAGCATCTTACCAACCATACATGGAGCATCTTACCAACCATACAAGGAGCATCTTACCAACCATACATGGAGCATCTTACCAACCATACATGGAGCATCTTACCAACCATACATGGAGCATCTTACCAACCATACATGGAGCATCTTACAAACCATACATGGAGCATCTTACCAACCATACATGGAGCATCTTACCAACCATACATGGAGCATCTGACCAACCATACATGGAGCATCTTACCAACCATACATGGAGCATCTTACCAACCATACATGGAGCATCTTACCAACCATACATGGAGCATCTTACCAACCATACAAGGAGCATCTTACCAACCATACATGGAGCATCTTACCAACCAAACATGGAGCATCTTACCAACCATACATGGAGCATCTTACCAACCATACAAGGAGCATCTTACCAACCATACATGGAGCATCTTACCAACCATACATGGAGCATCTTACCAACCATACATGGAGCATCTTACCAACCATACATGGAGCATCTTACAAACCATACATGGAGCATCTTACCAACCATACATGGAGCATCTTACCAACCATACATGGAGCATCTGACCAACCATACATGGAGCATCTTACCAACCATACATGGAGCATCTTACCAACCATACATGGAGCATCTTACCAACCATACATGGAGCATCTTACCAACCATACATGGAGCATCTTACCAACCATACATGGAGCATCTACAGCCACTGTAAGGCTAGTTTCCAGATGGAGGTTCATGAGCCTCCAGTGAACCAGGAAGGTTCAATTTTCCCTTCTGATGGACCTCTTTTGCTAAGTCAAAATTTGACCTGGTCCCTTTTCTTCTTTGTTCTTGCCCTTGAATTTGCTGCCTTTCCATTTCTGTACACCATTGTATAGACGTTGCTGGAGTTCCTCAAAACGGAGAAACTCTATGGTAAGAGCTCCCTTACCACATACATTATAGAGATTGATGTAACTTGCTGCAATGTTTTGTCAGATAGAATCCAAAGAATCTGAAGGTATAGTCGAGGGTTCATTCTTTGGCAACCGTATTACTACTTCAGTCAAAATGGATCCACATTTCTTGAGAATATTCAACAAAAATAAGTGAAAATAAACCCAAAATTAAAGTTGGAAGAGGGAACGTTCTAATAATAATAATGAGCAAACAGTCCAAAATGAATTGGAGATGTTCCTCACAAGGGTCATGTTTTGGGATGAACCTGTTTGCCGTCTATCATTTCGCGAAGATCTATGTAGTAATTAATGAAGCTTTACTTTTTTTGGCAAATGAATACTGTATTATATTGTTCCTACTCTACTGGTAGACTAAAATTTCATGAATATTCACTTATCTTCCAGGAAGGAGATGACTTAATATAGGATGCCTCTTTGCAATATAGGAAATTTCAGAAATGTTATACAAATTATTATTTTATATTTTTGAGACTCACATAACATAGGAGTAAACCAAGATGGAAGACAATCCTAAGACAACAAAATAGATAAAAAAATAAAATAAACTACTACTAATGTAAAAAAGTTGATATAAATTGGTATTTTTATTTCCAGAATTATTATTTTTTATTTTCTTTAAAAAAAAATCTATTTTTATACAATATATTAAATTGAACCAAACTAAATATTTAATTCTCAAACCCTTAACACAATATTTTTTTTAAATATTAATTTACTATGGCTACAAATGTAAAAATGTATAATATAGAAAGAATCAAGTTTAATTTATTTTAATAATCCGTATTAAATTTTAAGAATTTGATTTGCATTATGTGTGTATTTTATTTTTGTGTTGTTAGGGAAAGATTAATACAGTACTACTGCTTCTTGAATTTTATATTTGCATATTAAAAATATTTTAAAATTTTTTGAGAATAATAGCAAAAAATTAAAATAAATAAATAATAATAATAATAATAATAATAATAATAATAATAATAATAATAATAATTGAACACTATGGTAATATTTCCCAAATGTAATTTCACATTTGTTACTTTTGAAGCAGGATCCTAAATATGTTGATATAGATAGATAGATAGATAGATAGATAGATAGATAGATAGATAGGTAATTTTTTTAACCCTTCCCCTTGGCTAGAGGTATCTGGATATACAGTCCTATGAAAAAGTTTGGGCACCCCTATTAATCTTAATCATTTTTAGTTCTAAATATTTTGGTATTTGCAACAGCCATTTCAGTTTGATATATCTAATAACTGATGGACACAGTAATATTTCAGGATTGAAATGAGGTTTATTGTACTAACAGAAAATGCGCAATATGCATTAAACCAAAATTTGACCGGTGCAAAAATATGGGCACCTCAACAGAAAAGTGACATTAATATTTAGTACATCCTCCTTTTGCAAAGATAACAGCCTCTAGTCGCTTCCTGTAGCTTTTAATAAGTTCCTGGATCCTGGATGAAGGTATTTTGGACCATTTCTTTCTACAAAACAATTCAAGTTCAGTTAAGTTTGATGGTCGCCGAGCATGGACAGCCCGCTCTCAAATGATCTGAAAACAAAGATTGTTCAACATAGTTGTTCTGGGGAAGGATACAAAACGTTGTCTCAGAGATTTAACCTGTCAGTTTCCACTGTGAGGAACATAGTAAGGAAATGGAAGAGCACAGGGACAGTTCTTGTTAAGCCCAGAAGTGGCAGGCCAAGAAAAATATCAGAAAGGCAGAGAAGAAGAATGGTGAGAACAGTCAAGGACAATCCACAGACCACCTCCAAAGAGCTGCAGCATCATCTTGCTGCAGATGGTGTCACTGTGCATCGGTCAACTATACAGCGCACTTTGCACAAGGAGAAGCTGTATGTGAGAGTGATGAGAAAGAAGCCGTTTCTGCACGTACGCCACAAATAGAGTTGCCTGAGGTATGAAAAAGCACATTTGGACAAGGCAGCTTCATTTTGGAAACAAAAATTGAGTTGTTTGGTTATAAAAAAAAGGCGTTATGCATGGCGTCCAAAAAGAAACAGCATTCCAAGAAAAACACATGCTACCCACTGTAAAATTTGGTGGAGGTTCCATCATGCTTTGGGGCTGTGTGGCCAATGCCGGCATCGGGAATCTTGTTAAAGTTGAGAGTCGCATGGATTCCACTCAGTATCAGCAGATTCTTGAGAATAATGTTCAAGAATCAGTGACGAAGTTGAAGTTACGCCGGGGATGGATATTTCAGCAAGACAATGATCCAAAACACTGCTCCAAATCCTCAGGCATTCATGCAGAGGAACAATTACAATGTTCTGGAATGGCCATCCCAGTCCCCAGACCTGAATATCATTGAACATCTGTGGGATGATTTGAAGCGGGCTGTCCATGCTCGGCGACCATCTAACTTAACTGAACTTGAATTGTTTGTCCAAAATACCTTCATCCAGGATCCAGGAACTGATTAAAAGCTACAGGAGGCGACTAGAGGCTGTTATCTTTGCAAAAGGAGGATCTACTAAATATTAATGTCACTTTTCTGTTGAGGTGTCCATACTTTTGCACCGGTAAAATTTTGGTTTAATGCATATTGCACATTTTCTGTTAGTACAATAAACCTCATTTCAATCCTGAAATATTACTGTGTCCATCAGTTATTAGATATATCAAACTGAAATGGCTGTTGCAAATACCAAAATATTTAGAACTAAAAATGATTAAGATTAATAGGGGTGCCCAAACTTTTTCATAGGACTGTAAGTGGCACAAGATGACCAGCTATGACTATCAAGTATAGTCTCTAATATATGTGTCTGCCCAAGAATATATGAAATTGAAATTCTCAAATGGGTTCAAATCCGGGGAATTTGCTGGCCAAGGGAATACGGTAAACTCATCCTGGTGCTCCTCGAACCACACACGTACACTGCGAGCTTTATGACACATCGCATTGTCCTGCTGGTAGATGCCTTCATCCTGAGGAAAAACAATTCGCCTGTAGAGGTGAAAATGGTCCACAAGGATAGATGCATACTTGTACTGAGCCATCGTGCCTTCCACAATGATGAGTGCACCCAGATGGCTGATGACACGTGCCTTCTGCCATTGGTTATTTAACATTGGCGTCAAAAGTAAGCGGTGCTCACATTAATATGACCGGACTGTGTATTTTTGATGGAAAAAGAGTGTTCATCCAAGATGCGCTATATCTATGCCCATCTAAGCCTGAGAACTTGAGTAAACAAAATAGTATATTCCCCCACTAAGTCTATGCTGTGGGGTGGGGTCAGTAGAGTTTTCCACTGGGCCCCTGTTTTTATACTCTTACATGATCTTCAGGGTCCAATGCAGTTCCATTTTTTAATAAATCCAAAATGCTTTTATTTGATCAACACAGAACATACTGCTTGAGTTAAACTTCATTTTCACAGTGTGACTTGTGTTCTTTGACTCTTTATATATATTTAATATATGACAGGCCACATGCCGCAGTTACCAAACCATTGTTATCGGGGTAATTGTAACTGACAAGCTAACAGCCTGCACGATAGACCCGACCTCACAGCGTACAGAGCCTATAGACTTGATGACCCATGTAGAATACAGTTTCGTTGAATAAATACATAATTTATCAACATTTATTGAACTTCAATTAATAATAGATGGCGGCTGCAATGATAGTCTCGAAATCTCCCCGGTCCCTGACCACCCTCATTAGCTCCTACAATTCAAGAACTCCACAGTAGGTGAAGGCACATGTCTTTCCTCCAATTCGCTTCTCTGTGTGTCTGGGGCTCCAGCTTTGTGATAAGTCGCAGGAAATTAGTCCTAAATAAAAGCTCTTCCGAACATGGCCTGTGCTTGAGGGAAACACATTGCTCGCAGTAAAACAACTCAAAACTCAATCCGGAATTTATAATACTTGTTTTCTACGGGCACTCAAAAATTATTAGGGGTTAAAACCAGGGCTGTGGATTGGGATAATGGAGTCGGAGTCGGAGTTGGGGACAATAAAGGGTGGAGTCGGAAGAAAGTCAATGTTTTGATATTTAAGAGAACCCCAGGGATCAGGAAGGGAGAGCCAGTAATACAGCTGGTATCCCGATCTGACATATGCACAGGGGCACAACCGGGGTAGTAGTGACACAGGGCCTGGGACATTAGGGGGCCCAGTGGCAGCCGCTACTGCTGCAGAATTTTTTAATTTTTTTTTAATAGGCCTTTACCTATTTGTCCTATTTACTTACCAATCCAGGCTCCTGCTCATGACCGCCATTGCTTCCCCTTTTGCGGAGGTGGCTGTGAGCAGGAGCTGGGTTTGGTAAGTGAGGCTGTGGGCCAGCGACCCCACAAACAGTATTATTATACTTGGGGGTCTGAAAAGACCCCCAAGTATAATGATTGAAGGGCTAGGAGAGGTAAGGGAACATAAAAAAACACAGTGTACACTCTTGAAGGCTTTTGACCTACTTGGTGACATCCCAGACGTCACATGGGCTGGGGCTTGCGTCCTTATGTGTCAAGACGCAAACCCGGCTCACATGTTGTCTGGTCCATCATTGTAGATGGCTGACCCCTGGGTCTCCTATTACTATACTCTGGGGTCTTAAAAGGGCATGGTTTGTGTGCTGGTCCACTATGGGAGATAATACTGTTTGCAGGAGACACTATGGGGCATAATACTGTGTGCAAGGGCCATTATGTGGCATAATACTGTGTGCAGGGGCCTATGGGCTATGCCAGGGCCCCAGGGAGGGCGGCATTTTTGCTTACCTAAGCCAGTCCAGGGCAAGCTGTCCTGGACTGGCTTAGCACCGAGCGGTGGATTGGGGAGGCCGCTGGAGCAGCGCTGCTCCAGCCGCCTCCCCTCATGCTCAGCCATAGAGCAGGTGCTCTCCCTGCCTGCAAACGCTGCTAAGCCCCGCCCCCTTCAATTTCCCCCGCCCTCTTTGCTTTGCCACGCCACCTCCTCTCCATCCCGTCCTCCTCCAGGGGAGGGGGGGCTTTCTGTCGTCCGCCACGGGCGGCGAAAAGGGGAGGTTCACTCCTGACTATGGGGGATAATACTGTGTGCAGGGGCCACTATGGGGGACAATACTGTTTGCAGGTGACACTATGGGGCATAATACTGTGTGCATGGGCCATTATGGGGCATAATACTGTGTGCAGGAATACAGGAATGAAGGGTGAATCGGTTAGGGACTTTGGGGGTTCATGTCAAAAGTTCACCATTGCACCCTACCATTCCTAGTTACGCCACTGCATACGTACAAATGTGTGCAGCTGCTCAACCTTGTTCTTTGTTCTTATAGGGTTAAATATGGACTTACATGGGCATTTCAGTCAATGGGCATTCTGGATCTAGTTAAGAAGTTGATACCCCACCAAGAAGGAAAGTGGTTTACGAGTTCACATTAACCTGTTCATAAAAGTCGTGTCAACCTATGTCCATATGACCTATGGGGGTTCTGGATGTATAGCCACTAGAAAACATTGTTTCACCAAGACACCCCCACTCCATAATGGAAATTGTAGTATTGCATGTCAGTCATTTAAAAATGTGACCAACCTTCCTAGTGGAAAGACCAAGCATTCAAGTGGTGGAGCCGATGCTCTTTGATCTTGCTCATAGAGGGATCTGAACACTATGATGTGTATACACCTAATGGGCATATGGGAAGAGTTTGTCTCGAGAAGACAAGAAGTTTCTAAGTAAAGAGTATAATGATAAGAGTAAATATTGAGAAGGACAGATGGACTCATTGGGACAAGCAGCTCGACGGCCTTCTACTTAAAGGTAAACATATAAACTCGGGTCTTACTGGACAATGGGAGTCCTAACAACACTACATGGGAATGCGAGAGAGGGAACAGAATTATTTTTGGATTGGCCTAGTCAAAACATTAAGCAACAGGTACTGCTGTCTACCTGAGAGCTATCATGGCGTACTTCAGAGACCATGAATGGTGGACATCCTGAATACCCTCCAGCTATTTCTGCCCCTACTTAGATGTGAATAATGTATATATTTAATCACTTCTTATTTGGACTCTTATTTCACATGGTTGATATGGCTATGACATTACTTTGGCATGACTTATGTGCAATAGTAGAGGCTATCCGATAAGTACTTACTCGCTGCCTGGTAGACTTGCGTTCCATGGGTCATTGTTCTCGTTACTTAATGGATATTACAATTTTTTCTAAACGTAAACTTGAGTCACCTTTAAAAGCGACAAATTCTTGAAAACAGTCCGAGCACGATACGGTGTCAAAAATGATAAGATTATTGGGAACCAAACAATATTAGATAACAGGAAGACCAGAGCAAATCAGATTAGCGCAGATGTAGAAATAAGGAGCGTATTCTGAAGCCGTCACCTCCACGACACAATCACATTATATCCATCCAGCAACAGCTACCTACATCACTCGGAGGATCCGTCCCTCGATATGTACCCAAGAAACGCCTGAAATTGTAGTTGGCATGCCCTTGCCTTATCTCAGATGGTTGTTTATAACAGAACAGAAGCCTTCAAACAACAGTGCCCCCTGGTTCTCTGCTATGGATTCAGGCAATATGTGTTTATTAGAGTTAGACGTGAGATGTCTTAGCGCCGCGTCTTCAGGATTTTCTTTGATTGGTAGCCATGCCAAGGGCAAAAAAGTTGCAATCATAAACGACTTAACCAGAAAAAGTGGTCTCTAATTAGAAGAGGGATCTAATCCCTTGGTGCCACGTCAACATCTAGACTGCTTTGTGCTAATGTGCAGAGGCTTCTGGAAGGAAGGAAGGAGCGCTGGGAAAACAGGAAAAGATTTTCTAACATACGGTAAAAAATAAGAAGCAACGAAGAACGAAAATATGAAGAAGATATCTATAAAAATTAGTTTAATTCCACTGAATTCCAAGAAATTAATTACACTGTCATGTTTAATAAATTACATGTTTTTTCTTTATTTGTTGAGTTTTTTTTCTTCTATTATATTTAAACAGTTTTTTTTAATACAGTTTTTAATATAAAAAAAAATATTACTGTTTATAGTTAATTCTTTGGAAAGGATTTTAATTACAATTAAAACCACATTGTTCATTGAAGGAACAGTATATACATCATATAAAATTATGTAATGAAGTTAAAATAAATTTAAATTTAGATTTTCAAAAATTTGGCTAAGAGTAGACTTTGGTATAAAATTTTGAAAAAAAATTACTTAGGCCTTATTCCCATGACAGTGCCGTTTTTTATGT
The DNA here is from genome assembly GCF_031893055.1 of Leptodactylus fuscus. Lineage (NCBI taxonomy): Eukaryota > Metazoa > Chordata > Amphibia > Anura > Leptodactylidae > Leptodactylus > Leptodactylus fuscus. Next base: position 348,201,060 of record NC_134265.1, read on the forward strand.
AACCAAGGCGGGTGAAAAACAGTCATGTTGACCTGTTTAAGTTCATGGAAGGGACTTCTAACATCTATCGCATGTCCATTGTAGAACCCAAGTATGTCAATGGGTTTATTCACACGGCTCCATCAATGTCTGTTTTGATGGGCAAAGACAAACGATATCAGTGAATAGACATATTGAAATCAATGTGTTCTCAAAATGGTGGTGTGACGAATGTTGCAAAAATGGTCATGCCATGGATGCTTTTCACGTCATGTGAATAAGGCCTAATACTCGCCAGAACAGTACGCCACTTCTCCAGCACCGCCAGGCTTGGGATCTCCAATGGTCTTGCAGTTATGAGTTATGAGATCTTATGACTAGAGATGAGCGAGTAGTACTCGATCGAGTAGGTATTCGATTGAATACTACGGTATTCGAAATACTTGTACTCGATCGAGTACCACTCGCTGTTCGAATGTAAAAGTTTGATGCAGAACCAGCATTGATTGGCCGAATGCTATACAGTCGGCCAATCAACGCTGGTTCTTCTCCAACCTTTAGAAGTCTTCTCCGTGCAGCTTCCCCGCGGTGTCTTCCGGCTCTGAATTCACTCTGCCAGGCATCGGGCCTGGGCAGAGCCGACTGCACATGTCTGCTTGTAGTGTGGACATGCGCAGTTGGCTCTGCCCAGGCCCGATGTCTGGCAAAGTGAATTCAAGGCCGGAAGATGCCGCGGGGACGCTGCAAGGAGAAGACTTCTCGGAGGATCCAGCCCCACCCTCACTCGTGGACTTGGTAAGTATAATTTGATCGAACGTTGCCTACCCCTGAAACGAGCATTTTCCCCCCCATAGACTATAATAGGGTTCGATATTCGATTCGAGTAGTCAAATATTGAGGGGCTACTCGAAACGAATATCGAACCTTGAACATTTTACTGTTCGCTCATCTCTACTTATGACAGCTTCATCCAGTCACAGGCCTCATCCGTCATGGCCCCAGCCATACATAGAGTCATCACTACTGAGACCAGTGATTCATTGCAGTGGCCACATGAATGCCGTGTGTATGCATGACCCACAGGGCCCACCAGAGTGATGGTGCTGGAGCTTCAGGGAATTGAGTATTTACTTTTAATTTATTTTATACCACTGCTTAATCCAAGACTATCTTCACCTTTCGTTGAAGACCCTATTAGAAACCTCTGATATAGATTGCATCAAAAATTTTGAACAAAAATTGTCCTGCAAGCAAGACTTTGTCAATAGTTTTAGTGAGACACATAGGGCATATTGGCTCTAATTGGGAATTTGTAATAAGTCCACAAGACAAATACCCCAGTGGCAAGTACTTTGGAGGTCCAAGTGGGGTTGCCCATGCAGAAAATGGGCCCACCAGAAGTTTCCTTAGTACTCTGGTGGGCCAATCCAACCCTGCCATTGGGAAGAGGCATGACCTGCCACCATCTTTGAATATGAGATAATTCTTCTGAAGCAGCAAAAATATCATTTATTTTGATTCCAAAAATTAAATGATATTTGCATAAGGGATTTCAATTAGTAAGAAAAATAATTACATGGTGTCGGCCATTGATTCTAGCGCAGACCTGATCATTGAGCACACATAGTCCATATGCAATCCATATTATCACTAAAGGATGTTGAAATTGGGAATCTTGTTATATTGAACCTTGTGCAAATTGTCTTTGGGCTGCATATTTGCTGGGTTGTCCTCTGCTCATAAAAACATTGGTGGTCTGGTTTTGAAGCTCAGCTCTACTCACTTACAAGTACATTATGAAGCTCTTGGTCCCCAATGAAATCTATTGTGGGGCTCCGACCTATCATGTACTATTCAGAATAATAGCATAATATATAATCTTTTTGGCTCCCTTCGGTTCAAGGCCCGGTAGCGAAAAAATCCTGGACCAGTCCTTTAAGGACTAGTTCACACGGGGTCAAAAGGGCAGATTTTGACAGCGGAATCGACGTCATAATCTGCCCCTTTACAATGGTGGTCTATGGAGACCACTAGCATTCAGTTGCCTATAGCGGAAAAAAAGAAGCTTCTGCCTGGGAGCCACGACCTCCGGCGTTGGCCCATTCATTTGAGCTGACTCTGGGCTGGGGGAAGCCGCGACCGCGACATCGTGGCAGGCGGGTTTTGACCATATTTTGACTTGGTTCCCCGAGTCAAAACATGGTCAAAATCCGCCCCACCGCCCCCCGTGTGAACGAGCCCTAATACTGCTTACCTATCTGATAATCTAGAAAATTCTATGATCGGCCAATCTCTCCAATTTTTTTCCAGACTAAATTTAAAATAGAAATATAATGTAAAATGAATCTTTTACATTAAGAGATTTTTCCTTAACTGCCCTTTAACTCAATTTATAGTTTATGAAAAAAAATCACAAAGATCTCAGTCCGGTCTTTCCTTATAATGATAAAAAAAAATTCTACAATTATATTGAGCTTTCTTTGTCCTCCGGCTGAAGTTCAGAAATAAATCTCGGATATGACAATATTCTGAGGTTAAAATACCCTAATAGTCTTAACACCCAGAGCGATTAACTCTCTGGTGGGCCATATGGACTATGAGACGTCGCTCATCCGCACACATCATGTAGGAGTTTATAAACATGTATAGCACCAGATGTTAATACAGGAGGTTCTAGGCACTGGTCTCATCCTCATAAAGAAGAGACAAACCGATCTGACAGGTCTCTCCTGTTACTTTCCACCAATGTCATGATGAGTTAGGATAATACACCATTTGCTTATGGAACGTACTGCGTAATGTAATATACTCACGTCTCTACAAAGCTGGTAAATGGTTAGAAACGTACAGCTGATTTCTCCTACACACAGTGCCACAACTGTCCACAGGTTGTGCGTGGCCTTGATATTCATCTCCATTCATCTTAATAGATCTAAAGAGGTTTCCCAATTTTCGTAAAAATTAGACAGGGAGTCTCCACTTTCTAAAGATCTTTCCTTTCCATTGCTAAAATTCCAGTCTCTAGGACTTTTGGTTTCCAACAGACTGAACAGGGATGATATCATATCTATCTATCTATCTATCTATCTATCTATCTATCTATCTATCTATCTATCTATCTATCCATCCATCCATCCATCCATCTATCTAATGAATAGCTTAGGTAACACATGAACAAAGTTGCGATACCTTCATTTCAGGTATGATGGAGAATGTAAGTTACAGGGAGCATATCTGCAGTGCTGGGATGGAGTAGAATGACTTAGAATACTCCATTAAGAAATACGACCAGGCACAAACCTTAGACAACAAAGGCCTGTTTTTGAAAGATCCTACAGAAAAATTTTGCCTTAAAGGGCTAATCCAGAGAATGTGTAAAAATATATTTTCTCTGGGGTTCTTTATGCTCTGAACTTTGGATTTCCAGGCTGGTTCTGATTCTGAGTCGGAAACCATGGATCAGAACCAGCATTGAGTCCCTATATTGGTCCTCCTCCTCCTTCCTTTCCTAGATATCTGTACAATGGGGCTCACAGATTAGATCTTTATAATAGTTAAAGCCAGCCTCCATAGGACAAGTAACTTGTAGGGTTGAGCCGATCTTGAGATTTCAGGATCGATTTTAAAATCCAATTTCCGATCATTTTCCAGTTGATCCCAATCGTGAAATTTGCTCGATCGCTGATCGGCATCCGATCTTTTCCGATCCCGATCGCTCAACCCTAGTCAATGCTTCTCTATGGGAAAAGTCACTTTTAGGGTTGAGCCGATCTTGAGATTTCAAAATCCGATTTCCGATCATTTTCCAGCCCATTCCAATCCCGATTGTGAAATTTGCTCGATTGCCGATCGGCATCTGATCTTTTCCGATCCCAATCGCTCAACCCTAGTAACTTGTGAATTTGGGAGAAGAGGGAGGAAGCCAATTGACTCGGGGGTCTTGTGTTACTTCCAATCACCTTACCCAGAATCATGAACAGCTTGGAAACCCAAGGTTCGACTGGACCCAAAAACGAACCCATAATAATAATAATAATAATACACAGAATGAATGACGGCAAGCAGAGCTCTAGAAAACTGAGTAACTGATACAGAAAGTATATTGGAAAATTGTGTAACTTTATTATACAAACAAGAACATTTGTTGCTCAATATTGGACTGAAACTGGACAACCCCTGTAAGTTTCTTGTTATTTATGTAATGGAATACAATTTAGAGGTTATTTTTTTTACTTTCCCTGGCTATGAACCTCTGTCTCAGTCTTTGCAGCCTTCATCTTTTTTTTTTTACACATCTTATTTTTCTCCTTAGAATTATTTAGCGCTTCTTCACTTTCTTCCTGTTTTAATAATGTAAACACTTTCTTTGTATCATTTCTCACACCCCTCACATTTATATTTAACCACAATGGTTTTTGTTTGTTCCTAGCACGTTTATTTCCATGCAGTCTAAAAATGCTTCTAAAAATGTCCCTCTTAGCCTGATTACTTTTGTTAATAAGGACACCGTCCCAGTTTATGGCCCTAAGGTCATCCCATAGGTGATCCAGGGTGATTCTGTTAGGTCTGTTGGTTAATATGAAGTCTAGACGTACGCCCACTTGTGTTGGGTCCTGCACTAGTTGGGAAAAATAATTATCTTTAATTAAAGTGTACCTCCAGTTGTAAATGACTTTCCATACATGAATAGTACAGGTGAAAATTAGAAACTTTGTAATATATCTTATTAAGGATTTCTGTTTCCTTCACCACTTATTAAGCTGTTCTCCTGCTCCTTATCTTCTATCTGACTGCTTGTTTACAGTATATCTGTCTCCATATTCAGCCTCACACATACAACTCTATGGAGCTGAGATAGGATAAGAGTAAAATTCTCCTAGCATATGGTTAATTTATTAATTCTCCTATTCTGTGTATTAGTAGCCTCTTATCTACAACTTAGCAGTGTTCAAAAACAAGGAATAGCAAAATGTAGCAGCAACAATTATTTGAGTGTCTTTTCTATCCTCTCTCCTCTTCATAGACTAATATGGAGAAAGTAACTGCCTGAAAAGTAGTGAAGAAAGCTTATTTATTTACATTTTAATGTATACTATTCATTTAGTAAAAGTGGTTTAGTGGAGGCCAAAATTCTATTACCTATGGTGGACCTACAGGTCCTTTTTGATATTTCTATAAGCCAGTGTGCTCAAGCATCTGTTATGGAATAGATAGATAGATAGATAGATAGATAGATAGATAGATAGATAGACAGGAGATAGAGAGATAGATAGATAGATAGATAGATAGATAGGAGATAGATAGATAGATAGATAGATAGATAGATAGATAGATATGGGAAATTAGCTCAGAATAAACAGTGGTGTGGATCCAAAGAGTCAAGACAGGGACACAAAATTTGTAGCAAACTGATTTATTTAGAAAAAAGCAGGAAAATAAATAAACCTTGACTTCAGGCACAAAATGAGCAAAACAAATACAGCCTTAACTTCAGGCAAAAACAAAAAATAAAAAACCTGCTCGTCTGAGCAACTAACTAAGCAGAACTAATAACCTAACTATACATGTTGCTTACTTCCAGCCACATGAACAAAACAAGAGCAATATTGTCTCACCGGACTCAGGGTTACGGGACTGAACCACACACCTCCTTTCACCTCATGGAACTGCCCTGCAATGCAAGAGCTGCAGCCTTTTCTGGCCCAGTAATGAGTCCAGGATCTACCCCTGGGCTGAGACCTACTCCATATCCGTCCTGGACCACACATATGTCAGAAACTTGGGGCTGATATATCTGGACTCCAGCACTCTGCCTGTCATTATCTATCTATCTATCTATCTATCTATCTATCTATCTATCTATCTATCTATCTATATGTTATAATACTAGTCATGAGATCCACAAAACCACCTCAGGCATCTTTAATAAAACCGGTGTATCATAGTATAAACTCACCTAGACCAAGAATCCAAGACCTAAGTCCAGAAGGATGACACTATATTCATGTCCCTTATAGCATATACTGTCCACAGGGTGCTTCATATGTTTTATTATTACATTACCCTTGACCTTCTTGCCCTTCATTTTGTATCCCTGTATGTTTTTCTCAGGACAACCTCATAAAGACATTATTAAGAAATATTTTTTAAGACCCTACAGCAGAATATAGTCCCAGGTATCAGGCACAGAATATAGTCATTCTGTCAAAGAAAGTCCTCAGGCCAACTTTCTAGACCAGATAAGTGCTAGAACAAATTTCAGTTTGACTAAAGGAAAATTCAATGATATGTCAAATTTCACAGAATTTTTTTTTAATTTTTTTTTAATTTCTAGATTCTGTTTGACTGTCCTCATGTGAAAAGTCCTCAATGGCCTGATGTTCTCTAGGCAGCCATCATGATAAGAAACAAAAATAAAGAAAGAAAACCTTTTAAGTAATATCCATCAATGACCGTGTACATTTAACACATAAAAAAAGTAAACTTTTTTTTTAAAACTTTGCCTAGAAATTCTTAAGAAATGTTACATAGGTTTCAGAACTGTCTGAATTTATTTGCTACCACCTTTGTGTGTTTGGTAGTGTTATAACTATTGGGTTAATCAATAACTATACTACTATGGTAACCCTTGAGGAATACAGATATACTCTACCAAAAATTACACCAACTCAGGGGCCTGAAGAAGGAACTCTCCGAAGGTTGTCTCGAATACACATCATAAAAGGAGGTTTTCTCATAAAGACAAATTTCTCAGAAATTGAGGTTTCATGCAATGAACTGATTGTCACAGGTACAGCGCAGAAATCCCTGGTGATATGGAGACATAACATGGATGAACCTCATTGATCTATTCCTTGATCAGACATAAACCATTGATGCAAATCCATGCAAAAATGGACCCATGTACTTGCATTAGTCTGTCCATCTGTGTTGCACATCGACATGTGTATGTCCTCATTGGCACCCGTTGTTCTAAAAATGGATATGTAATGAAAGTTAAGAAAAGATCTGTTACACGTCCGCTATTCGTGTTCGTCTTTCTCTTACTTTTTGGTTTTTCACTGACCTCAAACATGAAAAGTCCAAAAATCCTACTAATATTATAAATGAGAAAGGTTGTGTGTTTGGATGTTTGTTCCTTGATTACACAAAAACAGCTAAATGGATTTGGATGAAATTTGGCACATAGATAGTTTGTAACCTCAATTAACCCATAGCCTACTGTTTACATGGCTTCACGACTGTTATGAATTTATGTTCACATACTATATTACACTGCTATTGGCAGCAGCCTTATCTCAGGTTCTGATAAAGCCAGGTTTGTTATCTCTCTGTGTAAACACTCAGCTAACACTCAGTGGCTTGTGTATATGCATTTGCATATTATCTGATCTGCTCCAGGCAGTGCTGACACACTATATGGGAAAACACCTTTAATCCATATTGGCAGTTTGCCAATTTTAAACATGCCGGGAAAAATAAAATCTCATTTGTCACAATATTCTAAAACATTGAGAACTATAAAGGTAGCCAGAAGTCAACAGAGTTCTCCACAAGCGGATGCCAACAACACGCTCATTATATGGTGTCCCAGTGAGCTGCTGAGATGCCGGAACAATTACAGGCATGGCGCAAGGACAGCTTGACAGCTGCCAAAACGCTGGAGCAGACGAACCATCAACGACAGCAATTTGCTGAATATAGGAGGATCATCGACGCAACAACAAGCAGACGAAGTCGCGGGCAGAGGCTAGTAAATTATAAAACAAAATCTACAACAAAATAAAAAAAGTCTTCCAAAAAACAATTCTAGGGGCCACACGGTGGCTCAGTGGTTAGCACTGCAGCCTTGCAGCGCTGGAGTCCTGGTGTTCAAATCCCGCCAAGGGCATAAAACCATCTGCAAGGAGTTTGTATGTTCTCCCTGTGTTTGCATGGATTTCCATCCCATACTCCAAAAAAAAAAGACATACTGATAGGGAAAAAAATGTACATTGCGAGCTCTATGTGGGGCTCACAATCTACATAAAAAAAAAAAAAAAATTAAATAAAGCAGAATATAAATGAACAAAAAAAAATATCAAAAATAAAAGAATAAAATATTGATTTAAAAAATAAAGCAACAAAAACCTAAAAAAACAGAATTATAAATATATAAACAACCCAATAATAATACTTCATGTCATTTTTTTTTTTTAAAAATCCTAATTATAGAAATAATCTGCATGCCTTTGCCAGTGATATATAAGATATTTATAAAGGCACCAGTCTACCGTCAGACTACAAAGTCCATTTCCCTCAGCACTTGCTTAGAAAATAATTTAAGCGACACTTATTACACAGAGACCTTATTCCGCAAACATAAAAGTTTATTTCCCATGATACCCCGCAAGGAAAAAAGTACACATTGATTTATTGCAAGTTTTCATCTCTTATGCAATAATAATACATGGTAGGGATATGTCTCTACACGCTCTTTAATGTTTTACGGATCAATGTAAACCTGACAGTTCATACTGGTATGTGTTCCTAACTCATACTGATAGCCTTGCCGATACAGTCGCAGAGCAAACAGAGCCAGCTGCCTATACCGTCCTGCCTCTCTCCACTACATAGCACACTTTATTTCTGGCTAAGACAATTGATTTTAAGCAAACAGTAGGTTACAGGGACTTGGCGGCCAGCGAGATCTCAGAAACAGCTGCAGAATTCCAACACCCCTCGGTGAGCCTTATCCTATCATTATTTCATATCTAGCCCCGCACATCAATGCTCAACCATCTGTCCTTTGGAGTAAAACTCAGGTTCCTGTCCTTGCCTTTAGCCAAAATCTCGCCCTACGCGAAACTTTTTTTTTCAAGTATTTGAACTTACTTCAAGTCAGTGAAGGGTCAACACGTCATGGCCCAAAAACTTGAGCAGTTGACCGTTGACTTTCACCAACTTCTTGCATTCCATAGACTCCACTGATTATGTTCTAGAATTTTTTCTGGAGCCCTCACCGTTCCTGAGCAATTCTTGTTTGCATTAAATTCAGCACTCTATATGGAAATTAGGCTCTCTATTGTCATGTGGGCGGTTCCAGGCAGTCCCATTAGAGAGCCAAATCAGGGGAAGAAAATAAGAGCACAGATTTATCGGTAGGAGCTAGTCATAAAAGTTTGAGTCAAGAGCCAACTGATATTCATGGGTTCTCTGTAGAAAGACAGACATAACTTGCTAGATACTAGAGATGAGCAAAAACTAAAATGTCCGAGGTTCGAAATCCGATTCGAACAGCCGCACACTGTTCGGCTGTTCGAACAGATTTCGAACCCCATTATAATCTATGGGGGGGAAATGCTGGTTTCAGGGGTAGGCAAAATTCGATAAAATTATACTTACCAAGTCCACGAGTGACGGTCGGGCTGGATTCCCCTTGAAGTCTTCTCCCGGCGCAGTGCCCCCGCGGCGTCTTCTGGCTGGAATTCACTCTGCCTAGGCATCGGGGCCTAGGCAGAGCTGACTGCGCATGTGCGGTCAGCTCTGCCCGGCCCGATGCCTGAGCAGAGCCGACTGCGCATGCGAGGGCATGCCCGCGCATGCGCAGTCGGCTCTGCCTAGGCCGGATGCCTAGGCAGAGTGAATTCCAGCCGGAAGACACCGCGGGGAAGCTGCACGGAGAAGACTTCTAAAGGTAAGAGAAGAACCAGCGTTGATTGGCAGAATGTATAGCATTCTGCCAATCAACGCTGGTTCTGCATCGAACCTTAAACTTCAAACAGCTAGTAGTGTTCGATCAAGTACAAGTATTTTGAATACCGTAGTATTCGATCGAACACCTACTCGATCGAACACTACTCGCTCATCTCTACTAGATGCCTCTGGAGGTAGAGTACAAAGTAGGCCTTAGTAGGAGGGGAGTGACAGAAGAATATTACATGCACAAGCAGAGGCTACTGGAGAACATCAGTAAGCTTCTATTTCATCCCAAGTGCTTTATTCACATAAATAGATGGCAGAATGATTCTACTTACACTTCTGCCAGAAAGAGAGCATTAGATAAGATGTGTACATCTGTGTACAACGTTTGGAAGACATTTTATTAAGACATTATAGGAACTAGTCTCTACCAACTACCTGAGGGCAAGCTGAAAATTAGAGAAACAGCATGCAAAGGAGAAAACTGCTGAAAATACAGAATAAATATAATGACCAGAAATAGCAGTACTCTTTAAGATCACACTGTTCTTTGCAAAGTTTGTTGAAAAATAAGTTTGTCCTTATAACTCTAAAGAGTCCATAGCTTTTCTAGTATAACTGATCAAGAGCCCATTGTACATACTGTGTACCTACTGACCCAGAACTCAAATTGTATAACTGAGGTGAACTACTTCAGACAGAAAGAGAGCATGAAATAAGATGATAATTCCCTACTTTTTGTGTACAGTGTTTGGAAGACATTATAGCAACTCTCTATGTCTCTATCAACCAATCAAGGTGAGCTGAACATTAGAGCTACAGCATGCAAAGGAGAAAACTGCTGAAAATGCAGAATAAAGATAATGACCAGAAATAGTAGTACTCTTTAACCACTTCCAGACCGCCCATAGATTATATATGTCCGGATAGTGTTTGCCTAGTTCTGACAGGATGTTCCGGTACGTCCAATCAGAACACAGCAGCTGTACGGAGATCGTGCAATTGCTGAAGCTGGGAGCTGGCTGTAACTTCAGCCGGAGCTCCCAGAGAGATGGCAGGGAAGGTTTATTCCCTTCCGTGCCTTCTCGATCGCTGTGTATACAGTGCTCAATGAGTGCTGTATGCACGGATATGGGAGCCGCCATGATGCGGCCACCCTCTGACCCGGCGGTCACGTGATCCGCCGGGAGCAGTGTCTTACAAGAGCTGCTGGGTCCTACAGGACCAAGATCAGCTCGGTAAGTGTAAAGAACAGTGTGCAGGAGGCTGGATTCCTCCTAGAACTGAGGCTAAATATACCAGCCCCAGTTATAGGAGAAATCAGCCTCCCTAACAAAAAAAAAGGGATCAGATGTCCCCAAAGGTCTCTTCTGACCTTATGGGGTCTCCATCTAAAAATAAAATAAAATATAATAAAACAATGAAAATAAAATAATTTTAAAAAATAAATAAAATAATACACTAATAAAACGCCGTTATTAAAGGTTATAGCCCCACCCCCCACGACACCATACAAAATAAAAATTACCGTAACGGAGAGGAAAACTATTTTATTATAAGTTTTTCAGTGACACTTTGTGTTATTAAATAAAAAAATAATAATAATAAATTGAAAACCAGACACAATTTTCATCCTATTATGTTTATATTAAAATTAAAACACATTCGAAAATAAAAGCAATCTAAAAATAAAGCCCTCTGTGTCCCCAAAAAAATACGCAAAAATTAGTTGACTGAGACATATGGGAAAAATGTTACAGCCCTCAAAACCGCACATACAAAAAAAACCAAAAATGTGTCTGGTCCTGGAGCACAAATTGGCCCGGTACTGAAGGGGTTAAGCTCACACTGTTTTATGCAAATTTTGTTGAACAATAAGTTGGTTCTTGTAACTCTAAAGAATCCATAGGTTTTCTCATGTAACCAATCAAGAGCCCATTGTGCATGCTGGATACCTACTGACCCAGAACTCCAATTGTGTATCCGAAGTGCACGCACGGTGTGGAGATGGACTTTCTAAGTGAAAATAAATTAACCCCTCACCGTCATATCCCAATCACGAGCTAGAAGTGCGTAGGTGATACAAACTATCTCTCTTGGGATTCCAATTGAGATTTTAGGGGAAGTTCAGCTGCTCCATTCGCTCCCTCTGGCTAACTGTTGTAAAAAAATGATATGTATGGTGACAGGTTGTCGAAAATGAACAGCTCCATCCGGGACTAAGGGGAGATTTTTCTTTCTTTTTTCTGTTTTTGGCACATATAATAGGATAATCGTGACTTCTCTTTCACATAGAACGAAGTGGAATTGGTGAATCTGCTATTCTGGAATCAGGTCTGAATAGGAGATATATATTGTACCCTAAGACCACATTAACCACTTCAGTACTGGGCCAATTTGTGCTCCAGGACCAGACACATTTTTGGGTTTTTTTGTATGTGGGGTTTTGAGGGCTGTAACATTTTTCCCGTATGTCTCAGTCAACTAATTTTTGCGTCTTTTTTCGGGGACACATAGGGCTTTATTTTTATGTTGTTTTTCTTTTCAAATGTGTTTTAATTTTTTTTTTTTATATCCGGGAAAATATAAACATAATAGGAGGGAAATTGTGTCTGGTTTTCAATTTTTTTTTTTTTTATTTAATAACACAAAGTGTCACTGAAAAACTTTATAATATAGTTTTTCCTCTCCGTTACGGTAATTTTTATTTTGTACGGTGTCGTCGGGGGTGGGGCTATAACCTTTAATAACGGCGTTTTATTAGCATATTATTTTTTTATTATTATTATTATTTTATTTACATTTTTTTAAAACGTTTTTATTATATTTTTATTTAATTTTTATTTTCAGATTGTGTCCCCACAAGGTGATAAGAGACCTTTGGGGACATCTGATCCCTTTTTTTTTGTACTGGACCCTGATTTCTTCTATAACTGAGGCTGGTACATTTAGCCCCAGTTGCAGGAGGAATCCAGCCTCCTGCACGCTATATACACAGTATACAGAGGTGATCTGGGTCCTGTAGGACCCATCAGCTCTTGAAAGACACTGCTCCCGGTGGATCACGTGACCACTGGGTCAGAGGGCGGCCCCATCATGGCGGCACCTATAACTGTGTATACAGTGCTCATTAAGCACTGTATACACAGCGATCGAGAAGGCAGGGAAGGTAATAAACCTTCCCTGCCATCTCTGTGGGAGCTCCTGCTGAAGTTACAGCTGGCTCCCAGCTTCAGTAGCTGCACGATCTCTGTGCAGCTACTGTGTTCTGACTGGACGTACCGGTACGTCCTGTCAGAACAAGGCAACCACTTCCCGGATGTATATAGTCTATGGGCGGTCCGGAAGTGGTTAACAATAGACTTTCTTTAGAATAAGTATATTTCCCTTTGGGTTTAGATGTTAGTTGAACAGTTCTTGCAATTTTGAAACGTGGAATAAATTTTCTTGTCATCAGCAATGATACACTGAATAAGCCCCCTCCCCCACCCAATCCACCTTTGCCATTCTGTCCAACTGACTGTATTTGTGTAAATGCCCAATTTAATTGACAGCCTTTACTAAATATCAAGTTTTTGTGGTCACTGAATACTCTACACGGGAAAGATTTCTCAAGAGCTGACCTCCCGCGGGGCACTGTGTTCCATCTGCGGCCATAGCTTGGGTTAAAGGCGGTGAAGCACTTAGACATCTGCAAAGCTTTTCCTAAATGATTCCATCATGACAATATCTGGAGGGGGTATTTAGCAAGAGCTAAACACTGAGAAATGAGTGTGAAAATAAAACTCTGCTCCGTAATCGAGTCTCAGGCCGCAAATCATGATCTGATGAGGCAGATTTGAGATACCGGCGTTAAATGGAACGTTAGACAGTGGTGTATGACTTTCGAAAAGGGGTCATGCTTGGAGATGAAATCAGATACTGTTTATTTGCCGGGACCCATCGGGAACGCTGGCGCTCTGTACACCCATCTCACCATTCTAAATATAGTAGCGGAGATGTCGGGTTATAAATTAGAAAGGTCTATAATTTGTAGTGACAGACGGGTCACAGAGCGTGCAAGGAGAAAATGTGGAAGCAACGGGGAGAGGGTTTTTGCAAATTTGGTGGAAATCAGGACGCGTCAAGTGCTATGTAGAAAGATGTAGAACTGGTCGGGATAGGCTCAGTATCCTTTGTGAAAGATTGTATCTAGATGATCTGATATCAATAAAGAATAGAGAAACATGTCTGTGGATAAACAAGTATTGCTTAGAAGGCAAAAAGCAAGAAGCACTTGCAAAACCATTACATTTTACTCGTGCGTTTCCCTAAGTGAAATGTATCATCAGAAAGTGACCTATTTTTAAAGTAAAACATATTTTTTAAGATTTTTTTTAATGTCATCCTACTAATATTATAAAAGTTTGGATGTTTGTTACTCAATCACGCAAAAACGGCAGAACGGATGTGGATTAAATTCGGCACATACATAGTTTGTAACCTCGATTGACATATAGCCTACTTTTTATCCTTTTTATCCCGGTAAATGACATGATCTCACAACTGTTATGAATTTATGTTCACATACTATATTACACTGCTCTTGGCAGTAGCATTATCTCAGTTAATTGGAGATTGATGATAAAGCTGTTCTGTTATCTCTCTATGTAAACACTCAGCTAACCCTCAGTCCATATTATCTGATCAGTTCCAGGCACTGCTAACACACTGGATGGGAAAACACCTTTAATCCAAATTGGCAGTTTGCTACTTTTAAACATGCCAGAAGTCAACAGAGTTCTCCTCAAGCAGAGCTGACGGGAATCATCGGTGCCAATAACATGCTCATTATATGGTGTCCCAGCAAGCTGCTGAGATGCCGGAACAATCACAGGCACGACATGAGGAACGAATTTAGCAGCAGGCCAGCTTGACAGCTGCCGAAACGCCAGAGCAGGCGGATTATCAATGCCAACAACATGCTCATTATATGGCTTCCCAGCGAGTTGCTGAGATGCCGGAACAATCACAGGCACAGCACGAGGAATGAGTTCAGTGGCAGGCCAGTTTGACAGCTGCTGAAATGCCGGAGCAGGCGGATCATCAGTGCCAACAACATGCTCATTTTATGGAGTCCCAGCGAGCTGCTGAGATGCCGGAACAATCACAGGCACGGCGTGAGGAACAAGTTCAGCAGCAGGACAGCTTAAGAGTTGCTGAAATACCGGAGCAGGCAAACCATCGACGGCAGCAATTTGCTGAATATAGGCGGATCATCGACGCCAACAGCACGCAGACAAAGTCATGGGCAGAGGCTAGTTATCTATGTTTTTTCAAAAAATATATTAATTATTGCAATTTTAACTTTGGCCACTAAGCCAAACAATTAGTTGACATTTGCCAATTCTGTACAGATATTATTTGCACTGATTCACATCACAGACAGGATTACAATTGATGATAACACCTCTACAGATAACACCACTCAACAATCAATATATCCACTACTGACAATAGATGGACTGAGGGGTTGGATTTTGCTCATCTCCATCCACTTGGCCTTGAGGAGATACTTTTGACATTGACTTATCTCCTCTATCCTTACCTCCTCCTATTTAGTTGATATTGCAGGAACGATCCCATCATCAATTGGATGGCCACAACATTTGACCAACAACAACCATATTAACATATACAGCCAACCTTGAAAATGGAGAGTCATTGGGTAGATCGGCCATATTGGCTGGAGAAAAAATTAATCGGCATGGTCATCCTGATCATGGCTGGAAATTTTCGGACACTGCTTGGCCAACTATTACCAGTACTGACTCAATGTGGAGCAGTTTAGTTGTTAATATTGGTGGAGGGATCACTCGTACGAATAATCCCATAACAATACGAAGGCGCGTGATGGTTGAGTGAAATCTAATATGTGTAGCCACCATTGGGTGATTGATGACAGACCAACATTGTTGCCAAAAAGTCATCCAGTGGCTAATACCGTAGATCTCCATGATAACTACGTATAATGAATATACCCATCCTGCTCCCCCTCATTCCACTTATACAATGTGGTGTGGATCAGGGCTTACGGCACCTATTTGGAGAAATAAAGGGCCACAATATCGTCCCTCTATGCCTGAAAAGTGTCGCCGAGGGAATGACCCATTCTCCCATAGAGTATCTAACATGTCCAACCACCTTGGAGCATCTGCCAACTGCTGCAGAGTAAAATCTGTCTTTAGGAGACGTATGATGTTATATTTCGGGGAAAGAACAGATTCTACAAGAAGCGAGTGTTTGTATTACCGTCCTATCACAGTCTGCGCTGTTAACATCTAATACACACCGGTGGCTGCATGTTATTGGGCTATTATCACACATCGCCACTAATTGAAGACTTGTCTTGTTGTTTCTTGATGTCTAATTAACAGATAATGGGCCATAAATTCAACATGAGACAGAAAGATGATTAATAGGAGGTGAACGGTAAACAGTTGTCACCGCCATCACGATTTATTGTCTCGTCAGCTGTCAACAACATCCGAGGATGACAGTTCTATTATTACAGGGTAGACACCTCCTCGACAAAACACAGGTGAGCGCTGCGTGAGGAGGGTCCGACTTACACATCAATTACCTTAGAACGGAAAATATTCACAAGCATTCCAAATTAGGGACAGATTATAGCGAGATGTGAAAACTTTACCAAACGTGCAAAGTTATACTCATCCTGTGGGAGGTGAATGTTACAGTAATTGTATTAGGGTATATACTGTAGGGGTACAAGGATACAGAAGTGATCATATGTCTGTTCCTGGGGTCAGTAGATTGGGACTGTATAATACTCCTCAGCATAGATCAATAATATACCGTATACAGGGGCAGTATTATAGTAGTTATAGTCTTGTACATAGGAGTAGTATTATAGTAGTTATAGTCTTGTACATAGGAGTAGTGTTATAGTAGTTATATTCTTGTACATAGGAGTAGTGTTATAGTAGTTATATTCCTGTACATAAGAGGTAGTATTATAGTAGTTATATTCTTGTACAGAGGAGCAGTATTATAGTAGTTATATTCCTGTACATAAGAGGTAGTATTATAGTAGTTATATTCTTGTACATAGGAGTAGTATTATAGTAGTTATATTCTTGTACATAGGAGGTAGTATTATAGTAGTTATATTCTTGTACATAGGAGTAGTATTATAGTCGTTACATTCTTGTACATAGGAGTAGTGTTATAGTAGTTATATTCCTGTACATAAGAGGTAGTATTATAGTAGTTATATTCTTGTACATAGGAGCAGTATTATAGTAGTTATATTCTTGTACACAGGAGCAGTATTATAGTAGTTATATTATTGTACATAGGAGCAGTATTATAGTAGTTATATTCTTGTACATAGTAGTATTATAGTAGTTATATTCTTGTACATAGGAGTAGTATTATAGTAGCTATAGCTATGAGTAAGAGACCTTGCGTCTTGAAACGCGTCAGCTAGAGCTATCAGAATGTGGTTTTAATCACCATTTTTCTTCTTTTTTGTCATTTCACATCTATTTACGTTTGTGTGTTTTTTAACCATGTCGGATTAAAAGTTATTTTTTAACTTACCTGGTCGAGCGGATCCTACTATCCTTTTCTATATGCTTCAACTACAAAGTGCCTTAGTCAGAGGCCAGGATCGTGCACCCAGGAATTATAAGGACTTATCAAGCTAACTGGAGGTGGTGAGCTATATGCTTATTTTTCTTATCTATTTATAGTTATATTCTTGTACATAGGAGTAGTATTATAGTAGTTATATTCTTGTACATAAGAGGTAGTATTATAGTAGTTATATTCTTGTACATAGGATGTAGTATTATAGTAGTTATATTCTTGTACATAGGAGTAGTATTATAGTAGTTATATTCTTGTACATAGGAGTAGTATTATAGTAGTTATATTCTTGTACATAGGAGGTAGTATTATAGTAGTTATATTCTTGTACATAGGATGTAGTATTATAGTAGTTATATTCTTGTACATAGGAGCAGTATTATAGTAGTTATATTCTTGTACATAGGAGTAGTATTATAGTAGTTATATTCTTGTACATAGGATGTAGTATTGTAGTAGTTATATTCTTGTACATAGGAGCAGTATTATAGTAGTTATATTCTTGTACATAGGAGTAGTATTATAGTAGTTATATTCTTGTACATAGGATGTAGTATTGTAGTAGTTATATTCTTGTACATAGGAGCAGTATTATAGTAGTTATATTCTTGTACATAGGATGTAGTATTGTAGTAGTTATATTCATTGTACATAGGAGCAGTATTATAGTAGTTATATTCTTGTACATAGGAGCAGTATTATAGTAGTTATATTCTTGTACATAGGAGTAGTATTATAGTAGTTATATTCTTGTACATAGGAGTAGTATTATAGTAGTTATATTCTTGTACATAGGAGTAGTATTATAGTAGTTATATTCTTGTACATAGGAGCAGTATTATAGCAGTTATATTCTTGTACATAGGAGTAGTATTATAGTAGTTATATTCTTGTACATAGGAGTAGTATTGTAGTAGTTATATTCTTGTACATAGGAGCAGTATTATAGTAGTTATATTCTTGTACATAGGAGTAGTATTGTAGTAGTTATATTCTTGTACATAGTAGTATTATAGTAGTTATATTCTTGTACATAGTAGTATTATAGTAGTTATATTCTTGTACATAGGAGCAGTATTATAGTAGTTATATTCTTGTACATAGGAGTAGTATTATAGTAGTTATATTCTTGTACATAGGAGCAGTATTATAGCAGTTATATTCTTGTACATAGGAGTAGTATTATAGTAGTTATATTCTTGTACATAGGAGTAGTATTGTAGTAGTTATATTCTTGTACATAGGAGCAGTATTATAGTAGTTA